>NC_037668.1:115213787-115513787 GCF_003255815.1 Theropithecus gelada
TCCAAGCTTTCACTCTATCACCACATGAATGGACTGGGTTATAAAGATATTGAAGGCTTCTTCCAGTTTTAAAGATTTTGTGGTTCTCACCTCTCTGCTTCTATGTATTAAGAATCACCATGTCTGTGTTTGAGATATCTTGGCAGGGGAGTCAGAGTGGCCTTTTCTCTTAGTAGTATTGCCAAAAGGATATTATAATTTCTACAAGAAACTCATGCTACAAAGCAATAATGGGAATAGATTTGTAAAGTCCTTCACCTGTTCTTTCAGTCCTCTAACTTCCCTCTTTAACTCTTTTTACTTATGCATTCCTTCAATAAATATTTGCTAGACACTTGCTAGCATCAAGAACTGTTCTGAGCA
Organism: Theropithecus gelada; assembly: GCF_003255815.1. Taxonomy (NCBI): domain Eukaryota; kingdom Metazoa; phylum Chordata; class Mammalia; order Primates; family Cercopithecidae; genus Theropithecus; species Theropithecus gelada. The sequence goes on from NC_037668.1 coordinate 115,214,151, forward strand.
CTGGAGAGCAGCTGTGAGTAAGATAGAAATCGTTCTTGTCTTATGGAGCTTACATGCGAGTTGGGGAGGTACAATAAACATCTCAGCAAAGAAAATAAGCAAATAGTTTTAGATAGCAATACATTCTATGAAGGCACTGGAACTTCTCTGAGGGTGATACTTTGGTTAATGATCAGGGAAAAATTCTCTGACAAAGCTACTTTGAGCTGAAACTTGAGCAACATGAAGAGCTGACACAAGAGAGCTCCAGGCAGAGAGCACAACTTGGGCAAAGGCCCTTAGGCTGGAACAGTGTGGTTGTGTTTGGGGGAAGAGACAGAAGGCCATTGTGACTGGAGCAAAATGAACAAGGCAGAGCATTATATGGGAGAAAGTTGGAGGGATGGGTAAGGACCAGATTTAGTAAGGTTTTCTAGGGGTTAAACCCTTTGAATTTTACTCTTAAGTGTGAATTGGAGAGTTTGTAGAAGCAAAATGTTGTGATCTGATTTGTGGGTTTTTTTTTTTTTTTTTTTTTGGTGGAGTCTCACTCTGTCGCCCAGGATGGAGTGCAGTGGCACGATCTTGGCTCACAGCAACCTCCACCTTCCGGGTTCACACCATTCTCCTGCCTCAGCCTCCCGAGTAGCTGGGACTACAGGTGCCCGCCACCACACCCGGCTATTTTTTTTTTTTTTTTTAGTAGAGACGGGGTTTCACCGTGTTAGCCAGGATGGTCTCGATCTCCTGACCTCGTGATCCACCCGCCTCGGCCTCCCAAAGTGCTGAGATTACAGGCGTGAGCCACCGCGCCCGGCCTGATGTGTGTTTTTAAAATATCACTCTGCAGTCCATGCCAGCCATCTGTTTGATGGTTTCCCAGAGGGGGGTTTCAGCATACCTTGGCCACGCTGGCTAATGGCACTAGGTCAGGCTGCTGAGCTGCAGAGGGAGAAGTGTGGGCCTGGAAGAGGAGGCAACAGCTAAGCAAGAAGAATGCTGAGGAATTAGGAAGATGTTGAGGAAGCGGGGCTAACATGTAAGGACCCGCAAACACTGACTCTGAATGAAACGCAGGGTCAAGGGTGGGAGAAATGAGACTGGAGAGAAGACAAGGGTCAGATCAGAAAAACAGTCTTGTCAACCAAGCTGAGGAGATTGGACTTAATCCTAAAGGCAATAGGTTTCTGATGACACAATCAGATTTCTGCTTTAGCTGTTATGTGGATGATGATTAAAGTGGGCAAACTAGGAGCAGAAAGACAAGCTAGGATTGTGACAGGAATCAGGGAAGAGATGGTGGTGGCTTGGAGCAGGGTGGGAGCAGTGCGAATGAGGAAATTTCGTTGGGTCTGAGAGTGGATGAGGTTATGAGCAGTAGGATTTGGAGAGTAACTGTATGTGAGGAAGCAAAGGAGAGTGGGGTTTGGCAGGTGCAGACTTCTCTGACTCTCATGCTTTGAACACCAGAGGTGGAGGGGGCTTCTGGGGCCTCAAGTGAAGCAATCTCTTTTAGTCCCTCTGTCTCAGGTAAATGCTCCCAGACTGTAGCCCGTGTTACTGGACATCGAGGAAAGAGATGAGAAAAGAAAGTAGGGGCCCTTTCCTGAAGGAGATAGAGCAAGATGATTTTCCAGTATTTGTGTTTGCAGTGTAAGAATTTAGTTAGCTCTACCTAGCTGCTAATGTTTTCCAGCTACTAAATCCAGTTCTTTTCCAATAATCATCGATAGCCCTAATCTAACAGCAATGTGTAAAAGCAAGACTTTTGCTTTTGTTGTCTTCAAAATCTCCAGTGCAACACCACTGAGCACCTGTTCTCTGTCAAGCCTTAGAGAGACAAAGAGGAGCCAGGAGCTGGATAGAAAATCTCTTAGAAAAGAAATACCATTTGACCCAGCAATCCCATTACTGGGTATGTGCCTAAAGGAATGTAAATAATCCTGTTTTAAAGATACCTTCACACATATGTTCATTGCAGCACTATTCACAATTGCAAAGACATGGAACCAACCCAATTGCCCATCAATGGTAGACTGGATAAACAAAATGTGGTACATATATACCATGGAATACTATGCAGCCATAAAAAGAAATGAGATCATGTCCTTTGCAGGGATATGGATGAAGCTGGAAGCCATTATCCTCAGCAAACTAATGCAGGAACAGAAAACCAAACACCGCATGTTCTCACATGTAAGTGGGAGCTGAACAATGAGAACACATGGACATAGGGAGGGGAACAACACATCCTGGGGCCTGTTGGGGTGGATGGGGCTGGGGGAGAGCATCAGGATAAATAGATAATGCACGCTTGGCTTAATACCCAGATGATGGATTGATTGCAGCAAATCACCATGGTGCATGTTTACCTATGTAACAAACCTGTACATCCTGCGCATGTACCCTGGAACTTAAAATAAAAAAGTAAAATGTGAAAAAAAAAAAAAAAGGGGAAAAAGAGAATCTCTCGGAAAAGCACTCTGTTTTGCAGATAATCTACCCGCCACCTCCTTCCCGTCCTCCCTCTCCTGTGCCCCTACAGCATCTTGTCACTCTTCTTCTTAATAGTTTTTGAAAAGTTAACAGAGTGAAAAAAACAAGATTTAGGCACACATCATAAAGAAAGCATATAAATATATATCTTGCAGCTTCAGCAACTTGAGTTCATCTCAATTTTCTTCAAGTCAGGGAAACAAAACATAAAAGCAAAACAGAGAAGCATTTCTCAGGCCAGCCCTCAGTCTTGTTTTGAGAAAAGTCTCTCTGATTCTGGAGTTCAGAGACTACTAATGAATGTACAAGAGTGGAGCTCTTTGACATTCGTTGCTTATGGTATTCTTAAGATCCCTATCTTTTTCACTGCATGGCCAGCAAAACTAGAAACTACTTAAGGCAAGATTTTTTTTTTTTTTTTTAAGACTTTGTATAAGCTGTAACCTTGTCTCCTAGGGCAGGGTTATAGAAACAGACCTCGTTTAAAATCCCAAATCTGCTACCACCCAGTAGCTGTATGACATCTTTGGGAGTGTTACTTAACTCCTCTAAGCCTCAGTTTCCTCATCTGTAAAATGGGGATAACTATGGTACCTACCTCATAAGGAAGTATTTAATGGTTAAGAGTACAGACTCTGGGAGCCAGACTGTCTCAGTTCCTACCTGACCTCGGCCACTTACCACGTGGCCTTATGCAACGATTTCACCTCTCTGACCTTCTGTTTCCTCCTCTGCAGAATGGACATAAGCAAGATGCCTGCCTCATTGGGTTGTTATGAGGATTGTAAAGCATTTATAACCCGCTTGTATGAAGGGGTTCTCCCAAGAAGTGGGCCCCTAGGGAAGCACTCTTCACATAGCAAGTGCTTTTCCAGTATTTGCTAAATAAATAAAAAGGACATTTGAGAAGATTAAATAAGAAACGGTATAAAGCCAAATGGCTAGCATAGAGTCAGTAATTGAGATTTGCAACCCCAGTCTGTACGCTGACCCCAGCCTGTCTCAGGACTGGGCACATGGTCAGTGTTAGGCAGGTATTGATTGGTGACACTCTAATCAACTCCAAGTGCCTCTGGGCCTCCAGGTTTCTGTTCTTTCTTTGCAAGTATAAGCTGGTACTGATTTCAGAGCTCGTGAGGGGAGATGTGATTTTCCTTATTTACTAACATTTACTTGGACTGGTGTCTGGGACACCCAAAATATGTTATGAATCAGTCAGAGGATAACAAGATCTGCAGTACTGTACAGATTACTCACTAATTTGACATTTGGGGAATTTTTGCAAAATGTTAGGGAACATTTGACAAGATGCAAATTGCTATATCCAAAAAGTACGTTTGACTCTGAGGATGGGTGGCACTCTCCCCTGATGTGGTTACATCCGTTCCTAGCACCAGCTGTTGCTTCCTGAAAAAGTAGCTTGTTCTGTTTTTCCCTCCTTGAAGGAAACAGTGCTGGAATTTTCCTCTGAAAACAACAAAAATTCATTGAGCACCTTCTATGTGTCAGGTGTCTTGTGTCATTTAATATTCACAGTAATCCTATGAGGTACATACCATTAGCATCTCTATTTTTCCAGTGAGGAGTCTGGGATTCAGAGAGGTTAAGCAACTTGCTTAACGCTACACAGCTCTGAAATTCCTAAGCTAGAATTGGAATCTGGGTTCAAATCTCCAAAGGCTGAATTCCAGTCCAGCAACCTGTCTCTCACACCACCAGGGAGCATCACCAGGTTCCGACTGGGTACTCCCACAATTAGGAGGGATGGAGGAGAGAAAAATGTCTTGGTAAGTCTTAGTTTTAAACAACTGGTCAGCAACTCTGGCCATAAATATTAATACTTGTTCTACACTGTTTTATACCAAGACCTGAATTTGTTGGTAACCTAGTGCTTTGAAGAGCTTTCTCTTATTGTGACATTGTTTTCTAAGACAAGCAATGAAGACTGTGTTAGGGGAACAAGAACTGCCCACCCAGGCCCCCATCCTCAAGGCACCATTATCACTCTTGCATTATTTTTGGCATTGTACCATCTTACTGAGGCTTACCATACCCTGTGAGTCATGTTTTCTCCTGGCTTCATGTAGGTTATGGGAGAACCAAGGGGCATATGTGTAGGATCTGGGTGTGAGGAATATAGGATACCCAGAGAACAGGAAAAGGGCTCTTGGGAAAACTCTGGTTCCTAGGGGTGGCTCTCTGGGGAACCCAGTTGTGTGAAAGAGCCATCCCAAGCAGAGGGCTCTTAGAGAGGAACTACACACATCAAAAGCACACACAAAAATTGCCTTGTTCCAAAGGCATACTCTTCACTTACCATTTTAAATGAAAGAAAAATACATATTTTGCAAGAGGTAAGAGACTCCTAGGATTTTTAATTTGTTCCTTTCATTGTTCTCCACTATCTTTGTAGGTATGTCAGACCTGCCCAAATGAATGGTCGGTTTCTCAAGACAGAAACTGAATGCTCTATACCTTGTGTTCACCCCAAACTGCCATGTAGTGTTGTGTATGTGGTAAGTGCTTAATAACTACTTGTTGAAATGAAAGTGACCCCTGGAACAAATCCATCCAATGAATTTTAATTTGTTAGTACTTTAAGTATTGATAGTGACTAGGTTCTTTTCTTCACTATTTAGGAGCATTTAGAATAGGTTTTTTTTTTTTTTTTTTCAATAATGCTGTAAAAAATGAAATAGAGATATATTTCCAGTATCTGGAGCAAAAAAGCCAGAACAAAAATTCCCCACCTTTTTGACTATGGAATTATTTTTTAAAATTATTATTATTATACTTTAAATTCTGGGATACATGTGCAGAATGTGCAGGTTTGTTACATAGGTATACACATGCCATGGTGGTTTGCTGTACCCATTGACCCGTCATCTACATTAGGTATTTCTCCTAATGCTATCTCTCCCCTAGTCCTGCACCCCCTGACAGGCCACAGTGTGTGATGTTCCCCTCTCTGTGTCCATGTGTTCTCATTGTTCAACTCCCACTTATGAGTGAGAACATGCAGTGTATGGTTTTCTGTTCCTGTGTTAGTTTGCTGAGAATGATGGTTTCCAGCTTCATCCATGTCCCTGCAAAGGACATGAACTCATCGTTTTAAATTGCTGCATAGTATTCCATTGTGTATGTGTGCCACATTTTCTTTATCCAGTCTATCATTGATTGGCATTTGGGTTGATTCCAAGTCTTTACTATAGTGAATAGTGCTGCAATAAACATATGTGTGCATGTGTCTTTATAGTAGAATGATTTATAATCCTTTGGGTATATACCCAGTAATGGGATTGCTGGGTCAAATGGTATTTCTAGTTCTAGATCCTTGAGGAATCTCCAAACTGTCGTCCACAATAGTTGAACTAATTTACACTCCCACCAACAGTGTAAAAGTGTTCCTATTTCTCCACATCCTCTCCAGCATCTGTTGTTTCTTGACTTTTTAATGATCGTCATTCTAACTGGCATGAGATGGTATGTCACTGTGGTTTTGATTTGCATTTCTCTAATGACTAGTGATGATGAGCTTCTTTTCATATGTTTGTTGGCCACATAAATGTCTTCTTTTGAGAAGTGTCTGCTCATATCCTTTGCCCACTTTTTGATGGGGTTGGGTTGTTTGTTTTTTTCTTGTAAATTTTTTAAAGTTCCTTGTGGATTCTGGATATTAGCCCTCTGTCAGATGGATAGATTGTAAAATTTTTCTCCTATTCTGTAGGTTGCCTGTTCACTCTGATAGTTTCTTTTGCTGTGCAAAAACTCTTTAGTTTAATTAAATGCCATTTGTCAATTTTGGCTTTTGTGGTCATTGCTTTTAGTTTTATAGTCATGAAGTCCTTGCCCATGCCTATGTCCTGCATGGTATTAACTAGGTTTTCTTCTAGGGTTTTCATGGTTTTAGGTCTTACATTTAAGTCTTTAATGCATCTTGAATTAATTTTTGTATAAGGCCTAAGGAAGGGGTCCAGTTTCAGTTTTCTACATATGGCTAACCAGTTTTCTCAACACCATTTATTAAATAAGGAATGCTTTCCCCATTGCTTGTTTTTGTCAGGTTTGTCAAAGATCAGATGGTTGTAGATGTGTGGCATTATTTTTGAGGCCTCTGTTCTGTTCCATTGGTCTATATATCTCTTTTGGTACTAGTACCATGCTGTTTGGCTACTGTAGCCTTATAGTATAGTTTGAAGTCAGGTAGCATGATGCCTCCAGTTTTGTTCTTTTTCTTAGGATTGTCTTGGCTGTATGGACTCTTTTTTGGTTCCATATGAACTTTAAAGCAGTTTTTGCTAATTCTGTGAAGAAAGTCAACGTAGCTTGATAGGGATAGCATTGATTCTATAAATTACTTTGGGCGGTATGGCCATTTTCATGATACTGATTCTTCCTATCCATGAGCATGGAATGTTTTTCCATTTGTTTGTGTCCTCTCTTATTTCCTTGAGCAGTGGTTTGTAGCTGTCCTTGAAGAGGTCCTTCACATCATTTGTAAGTTGTATTCCTAGGTATTTTATTCTCTTTATAGCAGTTGTGAATGGGAGTTCACTCATTATTTGGCTTTCTGTTTGTCTATTATTGGTGTATAGGAATGCCTGTGATTTTTGCACATTGATTTTGTATCCTGAGACTTTGCTGAAGTTGCTTGTCAGCTTAAGGAGATTTTGGGCTGCGTTTTCTAAATATACAATCATGTCATCTGCAAACAGGGACAATTTGACTTCCTCTCTTCCTATTTGAATGCCCTTTATTTCTTTCTGTTGCCTGATTGCCCTGGCCAGAACTTCCAATACTATGTTGAATGGGAGTGGTGAGAGAGGGCATCCTTGTTTTGTGCTGGTTTTCAAAGGTAATGCTTCCGCTTTTGCCCATTCAGTATGATATTTGCTGTGGGTTTGTCATAAATGGCTCTTATTATTTTGAGATATGTTCCATCAATACCTAGTTTATTGAGAATTTTTAGCATGATGGGGTGTTTAATTTTATCCAAGGCCTTTTCTGCATCTATTGAGATAATCATGTGGTTTTTGTCATTGGTTCTGTCTGTGTGATGGATTACATTTATTGATTTGTGTATGTTGAACCAGCCTTGCATCCCAGGGATGAAACCCACTTGATCGTGGTGGATAAGTTTTTTGATGTGTTGCTGGATTTGGTTTGCCAATATTTTAATGATGATCTTCGCATAGATGTCCATCAGGGATATTGGCCTGAAATTTTCTTTTTTTGTTGTGTCTCTGCCAGGTTTTGGTATCAGGATGATGTTGGCCTCATAATCTTAGCAGTTGTAACTTAATTAAGAGTGCTAATTCCAAATGCAAACTGGTGGATAGATGGGTTTATTTTTCTGGGACTTAATTACTTTAGAAGTGGTCCAAGTAAAGCTGGCCTTGTTTAAAGTCTCTTTGAACACTGTCTGAATGGTCTCCTAAATGTCATCTTTAGAGGCAAGGAGACAGCATAGGCTAGCGAGTCTAGCACTGCCCTGGTTATCTATAGGCCTTGGTACTGAGTCTGGATTTGTTTCTAATTGGCCAGTTAAGCTGATTCAGGTCTCTAGAGCACTCTGAACTCATCTGTAAAATGGGGAAATTGAATGAGATGACCTCTCAACCCTTTCCAGGCTTTGTGTTCTTCAGATCCCTGGTAGTTTGAAGGTGGAAGGTGCCACCAAGCTTCTCATGATGCCCAACCACTGCCTGCACCATCCGGCTCTCTAAGGGTTGTGCTCAAAACATTGCTTTGGGCCTCTCTGGAGAAGGGGCTTTCGTTTTCGGTGTCCTATTATTAACCTTTTTCCAAGCTCTGTTTTCCAAGTTTAGGTCGGCTCATCAGAGTTGAACATGGACTGTTTGGATTTTTGCCCAATCTGTTCTCTGAGCCTGATAGCACATTCATTACTCCCTGCCCATGGTTTCTGCTAAATGACCTCGTTAGTGCTCTAATTACATGTTGCTCTTCAGAAAGTTGGGGGTGGTGGATGAGTTAAGAAAGGCTGAGCACTGAGATGGAGTACATTGTAAACACACTGAATGAGGCCTACCTTCCCCTGGCCTGATTACCCATGGGGAGTTGGAAGGGAAGAGTTGTGCTTTTCCTCTTCTCTTCCTTTTTCAGTACACATCAAAACATAATAATAACACATACTAAATGTGTTGGTAGTAGTTGGTAATACATGAATTTGAAAGCTGGATGGTGATAGTTTTACAACTTAATTTATGTGGAACCAGAGAACGAAAAAAACCAAAAACCAAAACAACCTAGAGGAGAAAGAAATGAAAACAAATGTTTTTCTGAGCACCTACCATGTGCTCATGTAAGGTTTTTGTTCATCCTGCCAACAGCCCTATGGGCTAGTTATGCTAGTACTAATGAAGAAGTAGAGTCAGAGAGGCTTCATTATTTTCCAAGGTGACAAAACAAGTATGTGGGAGCATTGGGAATTGAACCCAGGTGTGTCTGATTCCAAATCTCAATATTCCATGCTACCTCTCCATTCATTCATGCATTCGTCCAACAAATATACTCTGATCTCTATTCTATGACTAAATATAATCTCAGAGTTTCTGTACTACTATTTCAGAATTAATTCTACAAATTCCTCAGATGAATCTAAACGCGTAGTGGTATATTCTTCCCTTGTGATTTTCTCTGTCCATTTAGGTTTCTTATACTTCTGCCTTGGAGATCAGATCACAGATCTGAGATGCAAGACCCTGAGGAGTTTATTTATTTATTTAGAGAAGGAGTCTCGCTTTGTCACCCAGGCTGGAGTGCAGTGGCAGGATCTCGGCTCGCTGCAAGCTCCACCTCCCAGGTTCATGCCATTCTCCTGCCTCAGCCTTCCGAGTAGGTGGGAGTACAGGCGCCCGCCACCACACCTGGCCAATTTTTTGTATTTTTAGTAGAGGCGGGGTTTCACTGTGTTAGCCGGGATGGTCTTGATCTCCTGACCTCATGATCTGCCCGCCTCGGCCTCCCAAAGTGCTGGGATTACAGGAGTGAGCCACCGCACCCGGCCCCTGAGGGGTATATTTAAAGATTACCCTGAGCTAACTTCTTATTTTTCCATTAAGAAAACAAGTTCAATGACTTGTTGAAGTGGTTAAGTAGGGCCTGTTCTTTTCACTATGCTGTATAATGGGGATGCCAAGAGCAGAGCTGAATTTACTTGGGGTACAGAGAAAGGAAGATTGTGTGTCATAACAAACATGAAGAATTTCAAATGCTTAATGGGACAGTTCACCTTAGGCTGTGTGTGCACGTGACAAGAGGTTCTATACCCATCACGCATGGAGACTGATTAGCAAGTGACTTTAACTTAAGTCTGTTAACTACAAAACCACGAGGGTCAAATTTTAATGAAAGAGAACTTGTCTTCCAGACTGGATATCTTAAGTGTGTGTTGTTTGTTTGTTTGTTTATTTGTTTTCTGAAGCTTCCTGTTGGGTGATGTTGAGGTGAACTAGTAGAGTCAAATCTTTTACTTGTTTCTCCCGAATTCTCATGGCCACATTTTTCTGAAAGTGGCAAATGCAGTATGTTGAGTGATGAGAGACGTTCACACTTAGGACAGAATAGATGATGATGTGATAGTAATGTTAACAGGATGCAACTTCAACCATGTGATGAACTTTCTTAAAACAGGGGTTCTTACCCATCTGATTACTAATTAGTATTTCAACATAGAAATTGGAATTTGCAAACCAAGCATCTTAAAACATGTGAGTATTGTTTGTTTGACAGACTGTCAAGACACGTGTGCAGCCTTAAGGTATTAGTTTATTCTATAGCAATCAAGTTGTTATTGTAACTACAAGAAAACCGGAAAAATAAGAATTTTCACAGTCAAATCATCCATTGGAAAGAAATTATATTTTAAAAAAAACCCAAAGAACAAAACTTTGAGCTATACCCTCAATCTATATAGTATGTTTGCTGAATTGGGGGTGTGAAACAGCAGGAAACCATTACTGCATGCGATCATAGTTGTAATGATTCTACTATAACATAATAAACCTATACTATGTATGCCTCAAAATAAATTATAGATCCCATAGTAAAAAGCAACTTCTTATTCAACATTTATCAATTGGGAGAACTGCTCCCTTCTTCTGCAAAAAAGTCATTAAGCTGCATGTTTCACCACAGAATAACTTTTGGAAGAATTATTTAAACCTTCTACTTGCATTCCTCTTCTATTTTTAATAACCAAAAACATACACAAGAGATGTAAATATACCTCTAGAATTTTTGAATGACTGGACAAAGCAGTGTTAAAAATTCAACAGCACTAATTACTAGCTGAGCAGTATAAAAACCTCTGAATAAATGTCAGCCTAGGAGATAAGCTCTTATCTTAATCTAATGACTCCACAGACTTAATTTGTCAGGCCAGCCTAGTTGATGAAAAACAGGTTTCTATTCTCCAGTGTTAGCAGGAACATCTTTCCAAATCTTTGAAGTTGGATAGTAATACCATCAGTGTCATCCTGTAAAAATCTTGTGACCAAGCCAATTTAATTCCTATTGTCCTGTTACACTAATTAAAGTTGTTCCATCCCTCTTGGACAAATATCTAAAAGTGAAACCAGTGTATTTTTACATTTGCTACATTTTGAACTAACCCTCAAGTCCCCGTGTTTTGTGCTTTTTTTTCCTCATAGTATTGGATCATCAGGGACCATCTATCTTCTTTTGAGAAAGCTGAGATTTCCAGAGAAATCCATTAATTCAGAGGAATCCGTTAATTGAGTGGCTGTGTAGCAGAGTGGTTACGAGTACGGACTCTGAGATAGAAAGGCATGGGGAAATTTTTGCTCTATCATTTGCAAGCTGTGTGACTTTGGATAAACTTTCTAAACTTTGCTAACCTCAATTTAATTATCTGTAAAATGGGGGATAATCATAGATATTGTGAGGGTTAAATAATATAATCCATATTAAGAATTTAGAGTGCCTGAGTCTTATACTTAAACAGTTATTCATTCATTAACTCATTAGTTCATTCAACCAACAAATACATACTGAGTACTAACAAGTCTATAACACATGCTAGGTGTTATAGGACATAAGAAGAACCAAAAGGCGAGGCCCTTTGCCTTTGTAGGACTTTGAATAAACTTTCTGCTTGAGGAAGCCCAAGCCTGACATAATGAGCTGATCTCACTACACCTGGATAGGATTGCCACAGATTTATCAGGACTTTCCACCTAAACTCCATTGTGAACCCTGTGGCTGGCTTTTCAGTAAAATGGGGATGTAAATTTCCATCTCCAAAGTGTGTTATGCACATGGCATAAGATAATATATGGGGGACAGCCAGATGTTGGTGGCCTCTCAGTTCCTTGTCTCTCTCATCCCTGTGGCCCACAATCACACGCATGGTACTCATGATACAAACATATCTAGTGAGTTCTCCCATCTTGTTTCATCCTAGTATTATCAGTCAGTGTAATGTCCCTTAAAGCAGTCCATATCCTCTCTGCTCAATCCCCTTCTGATGACTTGAGCTGCACCCTATTGATGCTATGTGTTTTTTGCATGGCACTTGAAGATACTTGTTGATCATTGTTTCTTTGATTTCTCATTGTAATGGAATGTGATGACACAATTTCTCTCAAACTTCTTGAGATTCATGCATATATTTAAAAAGTGGCACGCACCTGTAGTCCCAGCTACACGCGAGGCTGAGGCAGGAGAATCGCTTGAACCTGGCAGGCAAAGGTTGCAGTGAGCTGAGATCGCACCACTGCTCTCCAGCCTGGGCTACAGAGTACTACTCCGTCTCAGAAAACAAAACAAAAAAGAGTATGTACTGAGAGGCTATACTAGGAATCCCACTAGGTATTCAGACACCCAAATATGTAAGATGCAGCCCCTACCCTTTGGGAACTTGGCAGTGTGAGGTACATGCTGTGACAGAGACGCCTGGAGTTCAGGGGGAGCAGATTGGGTATGGGAAGGGGGGCATTCAACTCAGACTGGCACTCAGGGAAGGTTCTCCGGAAAAGAGGAATAGGGCTTACCTCTGAAAACTCATTAACAGTCCATTGAGGAAAGGTGTTGGGAAAGGATTCCAGGTTGAGAAATCAGCGTGTGCACATGGAAGGAAGTGGTTCAGTAGAGGAGTGAAGGACCTAGGTGGCGGCATGCTGGGAGATGAGGTGACACTGAAAGATCGTAAAGGTCTTATGTGATGAGGAGTTAGAACTCCATCCTGCAAGCAACAGGACCCACTGATAAATTTTAAGGCTCTTAATTTTCATTAACATGGGTCTGGGACCCAGAAAGCAGTTTGTGTCTGTGTTTTGAGTTTCTCCTTACCACTTTCATGACCTCTGATTACATTATCTTCCATCTGGCTCTCAGCCAGTCCCTCTCTTCCTAGTCTCTTGTCTGTTCTGCTATACCCAGAGCTGCTTCTCCTTTGAAAACTCCAGCAGCAGCATTCCCTTCCCTAGTCACCATCTCTAACTCTCCACCTTGTCCTTTCCTTCTCTCCTGCAAAGGCTGCTCCCATCAAGCCTCAGAGTCACAGTCATTCCTTGACCCTGTCTACTCTCCCGGTCCTCCTGCCCTTTCTGGGCTTTATTTCCCATCCTACCTGGGCAGGATCCCATAGTGGTTTCTCCTACCACCTTGTTAATCCCCTCCCACCTCCAATCTTTAACTTCATCCGTTCCTGTCATTGGCTGGAGAAAATGGAACAGCATTGGCTGTTAATTCCACTTATCATTTATGGTATCCAGTTTTAAGTTGAGTTCTCAGTATGGCCCTTTTCCTCGACTCTAGTAGATTTCCATTCCTATTCCTTACTGACACATTGTTTTAGGCTATTACTGTTTGTATGAGACAGGTTTGGTGGGCATGCCTAATGTGCTCTGGGAACTGTCCTCTAGATAGCTACATTCCTCAGTGTGTAACCCATCCCCTGCCCCAATCTTGACACAGATATTTGGACAAAAGATAGACATTTGATGCCCAAATCCCAGTAAGGCAATGTATTGACTGACCATTGGCCAATCAAAATTTCTTTTGACAGTTTGTTCCTCTGTCATTTACATAGACTGCCTGTTACTTGAGCTACCTTCAATGGGTCTATTACTTTTGACTCAAAATGGTTGGCAAGATCATCCCATCCCTGAAGTCTCAACCCTACTCCTGCTCCCCTCATTCTTGCTATTACATTTTAGGAAGAAAATAGAGGCACTCGTACCTGGTTTCTTTCTCAAAATACAATGAGAATTTATCTACATTTATTGACTTATTGTTGATATTTCATTTTATGCTTTCTATTTATTATGTTTTTCTTTTAGTTTGTTTTTCTCCTTTCTTGCTATTTTGGGGTTGAGATTTTTGTTCGTTTGTTTGAGACAGTGTCTTGATCTTGTCGCCCAGGCTGGAGTGCAGTGGCACAATCTCAGCTCACTGCAACCTCTGCCTCCTGGGTTCAGAGGATTCTCCTGTCTCGGCCTCCCAAGTAGCTGAGATTACAGGTGCCTGCCACCACATCCAGCAAATTTTTTAGTAGAGACAGGGTTTCACCATGTTGGCCAGGCTGGTCTTGAACTCCTGTCCTCAGGTGATCTGCCCCCTCGGTCTCCCAAAGTGCTGGGATTACAGGCGTGAGCTACCTCGCCCAGCCTTGATTGAATTTTGTTTATTCCTTCTTCTTCCATTTGTTTGGAACATATATTTATGATTTCTATTCTTTTAATAATTTTTCTTAGACTTTTAACAGACACATTTAAATTTACATTTTTCTCTCAAAGCTTAAAAGTATCTCTATCATTCTCTAGCCGGAAACATTAACTTTCATCTAAATGAACTTCCATCACTGCTATACTAGAATTATCTAGTATTAGAGTTCTACCTTGTTTCTAAGTATAGAAATTACTTGTATTATTGTTTATAATTCTTATTTATATTTACTAATATGTTTTACAAAATTTTCCACATACATTTGCTTCCTTTTTTAAAAAAAATTTAGTATTTTTTTCCATACTAAATACGTATTATGTAGAGGTGGTTTTTTTTTTTTTTTGATTCTGTTTTTAAAGAAAGAGTTTATGGTGGCCAGGCGCTGTGGCTCACGCCTGTAATCCCAGCACTTTGGGAGGCCGAGGCGGTTGGATCACGAGGTCAGGAGATTGAGACCATCCTGGCTAACACCGTGAAACCCCATCTCTACTAAAAATACAAAAAATTATCCTGGCGCAGTGGCGGGCACCTGTAATCCCAGCTACTCTGGAGGCTGAGGCAGGAGAACGGCCTGAACCCGGGAGGCGGAGCTTGCAGTGAGCTGAGATCGCGCCACTGCACTCCAGCCTGGGCGACAGAGCGAGACTCCGTCTCAAAAAAAAAAAAAAAAAAAAAGAAAAGAAAAAGAAAGGGTTTACGGTAAATAATTTTCTGAATCTAACCTGTTGAATGGTAGTTTGTAGAGAGTTTCAAACTCAGTGTTTTTTCTTGGCACTATTATTCCACAGACTTAAGAAATTTTTTTTTTAACTTTAAAAATGTTTATTGTAGGTTCAGGGATACATGTGCAAGTTTATTATGTCAGTAAATGTGTGTCATGGGAGTTTGTTGTACAGATTCTTTTGTCACCGAGGTACTAAGCCTAGTGCCTAATAGTTATTTTTTCTATTCCTCTCCCTCCTCTCACCCTTCACCAGTGTCTGTTGTTCCCTTCTTTGTGTCCATGAGTTCTCATCATTTGGCTCCTACTTACAACTGAGAACATGCAATATGTGGTTTTATGCTCCTGCGTGAGTTTGTTAAGGATGATGGTCTCTAGCTCCATCCATGTTCCCACAGAAGACATGATCTCATTCTTTTCAATGGCTGTATAGATTCCATGGTGTACATGTACCACATTTTCTTTATCCACTCTGTCCTTGATGGGCATTTAGGTTGATTCCATGCTTTGCTATTGTGAATAGTGCTGGAATGAACATTTGCATGCTTGTGTCATTATGGTAGAATGATTTATATTCCTCTGGTTATATATCCAGCAATGACATTGCTAGGTCTAATGGTAGTTCTGTTTTTAGCTCTTTGAGGAATCACCACACTGCTTTCCACAATGATTGAACTAATTTACACTCCCACTAAACAGTGTATAAATGTTCCCTTTTATCTGCAACCTCACTAGCATCTTCTTCTTCTTCTTTTTTTTTTTTTTTTTTTTGACAGGGTCTTGCGCTGTTGCCCAGGCTGCAGTATGGGCATGATCTCGGCTCACTGCAACCTCTGCCTCCTGGGTTCAAGTGATTCTCCTACCTCAGCCTCCCAAGTAGCTGGGATTACAGGCGCACGCCACCATGCCCAGCTAATTTTTATATTTTTTGTAAAGATGGGGTCTCACCATGTTGGCCAGACTGGTCTCGAACTCCTGACCTCAAGGGATCTGCCCGCTTTGGCCTTCCAAAGTGCTGGGACTACAGGCATGAGCTGCTGTGCCAGGTGCATCTGCTGTTTTTTGACTTTTTAGTAATAGCCATTCTGACTGATATGAAATGGTATTTCATTGTGGTTTTAATTTGCATTTCTCCAATTATCAGTGATATTGAGCTTTTTAAAATATACTTGTTGGTCGCATGTATGTCTTCTTTTGAAAAGTGTCTGTTTTTTGCCCACATTTTAATGAGGTTGTTTGTTTTTTTCTTGTCCATTTGTTTAAGTTCCTTATAAAATGCTGGATATTAGACCTTTTCCAGATGTGTAGTTTGCAAATATTCCCTCCCATTTTGTAGGTTTTCCATTAACCCTGTTGATAGTTTCTTTTACGATGCAGAAGCTCTTAAGTTTAATCAGATCCCATTTGTCAATTTTTGCTTTTGTTATGATTGCTTTTGGCATCTTTGTCATAAAATCTTTGCCCGTTCCTGTGTCCAGAATGGTATTGCCTAGGTTGTCTTCCAGGGTTTTTATGATTTTGGGTTTTACATTTAAGTCTTTAATCCATCTTGAGTTGATTTTTGTATGTGGTGTAAGGAAGGGGTCCAATTTCAATCTTTTGCATATGGCTAGTCAATTACCCCAGCACCATTTATTGAATAGGGAGTTCTTTCCCTATTGCTTGTTTTTTTGTCAGCTTTGCCAAAGATTAGATGGCTGTAGGTGTGTGGTCTTATTTCTGGGACCTCTTTTATGTTCCATTAGTCTATGTATCTGTTTTTGCACCAGTACCAAGCTGTTTTAATTACTGTAGCCTTGTAGTATAGTTTGAAGTCAGGTAACATGATGCCTCCAGCTTTGTTCTTTTTGCTTAGGATTGCCTTGGCTATTCACACTCTTTTTTGGTTCCATATGAATTTTAAAATAGTTTTTTTCTAGTTCTGTGAAAATGTCATTGGTAGTTTGATAGGAATAGTGTTGAATTTCTAAATTGCTTTGGACAGTATGGCCATTTTAATGATATTGATTCTTCCTATCTATGAGCATGGAATATTTTTCCATTTGTGTCATCTCTGATTTCTCTGAGCAGTGTTTTGTAATTCTCATTGTAGAGATCTATCACCTGGTTAGCTGTATTCCTGGGTATTTTATTCTTTTTGTGGTAATTGTGATTGAGATTGTGTTCCTAATTTGACTCTCAGCTTGTGTTTTGTTGGTGTATAAGAATGCTAGTAATTTTTGTACATTGATTTTTGTATCCTGAAATTTTGCTGAAGTTGTTTATCAGCTGAAGGAGCTTTTGGGCCAAGACTATTGGGTTTTCTAGGTATAGAATCATGTCACCTGCAAACAGGGATGGATTGACTTCCTCTCTTCCTATTTGGATACTGTTTATTTCTTTCTCCTGCCTGATTACTCTGTCCAGGACTTCTAGTATTATGTTGAATAGGAGTGGTGAGAGAGGGCATCCTTTTCTTGTGCCCGTTTTCAAGGGGAATGCTTCCAGCTTTTGCCCATTTGGTATGATGTTAGCTGTGGGTTTATCATAGATGGTTCTTATTTATTTTGATGTATGTTCCTTCAAAATCCAGTTTATTGAGAGTTTTTAACATAAAGAGGTGTTGAATTTTATTGAAAGCATTTTATGCATCTATTGAGATAATTATATGGTTTTTGTCTTTAGTTCTGCTTATGTGATGAATCACATTTATTGATTTGTGTATGTTAAACCAACCTTGCATCCTAGGGATGAAGCCTACTTGATTGTGGTGAATAAGCTTTTTGATGTGCTGCTGGATTCAGTTTGCAAGTATTTTGTTGAGGATTTTTGCATCAATGTTCATCAAGGATGTTGGCCTGAAGTTTTCTTTTCTTGTTGTGTCTCTGCCAGGTTTTGGTATCAGGATGATGCTGGCCTTATAGAATGAGTTGGGAAAGAGTCCCTCCTCAACGAATTTTTGGAATAGTTTCAACAGGAATGGTATCAGGTCTTCTTTGTACATCTGGTAGAATTTGGCTATGAATCCCTCTGGTTCTGGACTTTCTTTTGGTTGGTAGAGTATTTATTACTGATTTGATTTTGGATTTGTTATTGTTATTGATCTGTTCAGGGAATCAATTTCTTCCTGGTTCAGTCTTGGGAAGGCATATGTGTCCAGGAATGTATTCATCTCTTCTGGGTTTCCTAGTTTGTGTGCATAGAGGTGTTCATAGCAGTTTCTGATGGGTTTTGTTTCTGTGGGGTCGGTGGTAACATCCCCTGTGCCATTTTTAATTGCGTTTATTTGGATCTTCTCTCTTTTCTTCTTTATCAGCCTTGCTAGCAGCTATGCTAATCTTATTAATTTTTTCAAAAAACAAATTCCTGAATTTGTTGATCTTTTGAATAGTTTTTTATGTCTTGATTTCCTTCACTTCAACTCTGATTTTGGTTGTTTCTTCTCTTCTGCTAGCTTTGGGGCTGGTTTCCACTTGCTTCTCTAATTTTTTCACTTTTGATGTTAGGTTATTAATTTGAGATCTTTCTAAATTTTTTATGTTGGCATTTAGTGCTATGAATTTTCCTCTTTACACTGCCTTATCTGTGTCCCAGAGATTCTGGTGTATTTATCTTTGTTATCATTGGTTTCAAAGAACTTCTTGATATCTACCTTAATTTCATTATTTACCCAGAAGGCATTCAGGAGCATGTTTAATTTCTATGTAATTGCATGTTTTTGAGTGATTTTTTAAGTCTTCTGTTTTTATTGCACTGTGTTCTGAGAATGTGTTTGATATGATTTTGGTCATTTTGTATTTGCTAAAGATTGTTTTATGCCCAATTATGTAGTTGATTTTAGAGTGTGTGTCATGTGGCAACAAGAGTGTATATTCTGTTGTTTTGGAGTGGAGATTTCTGTAGAGGTGTATCAAATCCATTTGGTCCAATGTTGAGTTCAGGTTCTGAATATTTTTGTTAATTTTTTGCCTTAATGATCTGTTTAATACTGTCTGTGGAGTTTTGAAGTCTCCCATTATTATTTTGTGGGAGTCTAAGTCTCTTTGTAGGTCTCTAAGAGCTTGCTTTATAAATCTGCGTGCTCTTGTATTGGGTGCATATATATTTAGGATACTAAGACCTTCTTTGTCTTTTTTTATTTTGGTTGGTTTAAAGTTTGTTTTGTCTGAAATTAGGATTGCAACTCCTGCTTTTTTTCTGTTTTCCATTTGCTTGGTAGATTTTCCTCTATCCCTTTATTTGGAGCCTGTGAGTGTCATTATGTGTGAAATGATTCTCCAAGACAGCATACCATTGGGTCTTGCTTTTTTTATCTAGCTTGCCACCCTGTGCCTTTTAAGTGGGGCATTTAGCCTATGCATATTCAAGATTAGTATTGAGATGTGTGGATTTGATCCTGTTATTGTGCTGTTAGCTGGTTGTTATGCCAGCTTGCTTGTGTCATTGCTTTATAGTGTCACTGGTCTGTGTACTTAAGTGTGTTCTGTGTTGGCTGGTAACAGTCTTTCTATATTTAGTGCTCCTTTCATGATCTTTTATAAGGCAGGTCTACTGGTAAAAACCTCCCTCAACATTTGCTTATCTGAAAAGGATCTTTTTTTCCCTTCACTTAGGAAACTTAGTTTGGCTTGATATGAAATTCTTGGTCAAAGAGTTTTCTCTTTAAGAATATTGAAATGTTGAATATAGGCCCCCAGTTTCTTCTGGCTTGTAGGATTTCTGTTGAGAAGTCTGCTGTTAGCCTGAGGGGGTTCCCTTTGTAGGTGACCTGCCCTTTTTCTCTAGCTGCCTTTAACATCTGTCTTTCATTTTGAATTTGGAAAATCAGATGATTACATATCTTGGGGATGATCTTCTTGTGTAGAATCTTGCAGGGTTTCTCTGTACTTCCTAAATCTGACTGTTGGTCTCTCTAGCAAGGTTGGGGAAGTTTTTGTGGACAATATCCCAAAATATGTTTTTCAAGTTGTTTACTTTCTCCCTGTACAGAGACTTCTCATTGCCATTGTTGCCAGTGAGAAGTCTGCTGTCAATATGATTGTCATTCTCTTATAGATGGACTTTTTTCCTCTTTGTCTGACTCTTTAATTTCGATGTTGTGCTCTTTCACTACAATGTATCTAGGTGTAGATTTTTAAATATTTGCCCTTCTTGGCACTTGATGAGCCCTCTCAGTCTCAGAACTCACGACTGTCTTCAGTTTTGGAAAATTCCCAGCTACTGTCTTACACACCCACACCTTCAACATTCTCTCTAGTCTATGCTTAAGAAACTATTGCCAGATATATGTTGGAACTCCTCTTTGAACTTTTCGGTTTTTTCTTCAGCTTTTTATCTTTTTTGATTGCTTTTGGGTGATTTTTTCATTTCTTTCTGCCAGTTCATCGATGTCTAGTCTTTTAAATCTATTAAACTTTTTAATTTCATAAGTATTTTGCACTTTAAAGATGTTTTCATTTTCTTATTTCCTGGTCTTTTATGGATGTTATTTCTTTTTTCATTGCTTTGAAGATGTAAAAATCTATTCATTTTAATGCTCTTTTTATATTGCTCAAGTATCTCTATTTTCTTGGGTTTAACTTCGGTTTTCTGCTTTACTGATACTTTCTCCTTGATACCCTCCTTATGGGAATGGTTTCATGGTTGCTGCTGCCCAAGTTCTGCAGTCATGGCTTTTTTGGGTCTATCACCCTACAGAAATGATCCAGTTCTAGGCCCTTCCCCTGAATGTAGTGAGGACTCAAGTACTAGTCTAGTATGGGAACTCAGTGCTTACTCCTGTTTAGGGGTAAGTGACTTCTTTTTTGCTGTAATGGAAATATTTTGACAGCCATTAATGGCTGTAAAGCACTATCCTGACTTCTAGCTGCATGTGTGTGGTTTGACCCCATGTTGTGTATTGGATATTCAGCTTTAGTTTTCATTTACGTGTATTTCCATCAATTTTTTCCTTTTTGAATATTTCTTTTTAGGGAGATTGCACTGGCTTTTGTTTGTTTACGGAGTATGTTCTTGTTTTTGAGCATGAGTACAATGTTTTAAGAATTCTTTGATTTTTTAATTTTACTAATAGTGTATGAAGGATCTCAACATGAGTTTTTTACAATTCATACTTTGCTCTTGAAAATTTACATTCACTACACTTATACATTACTTTTTACTTACTTATTTACAATGTCCTAATATTTTTGTGTTTATATTTTATTCTATAATAAAGCTGTTTTATTATTAATTTAACTTTACTTTCACAAAAACAATACATGTATATTATTTCAAAAGTCATGTAATACTAAAAAGCTTATAATGAATCAGAATAGTTTTGCTTCTCACCCTGAATCCTCTACCCCAGTGACAACCACTCACAATACTTCTAACTCTTTCCCCTTGTGTTTAACTTCATATTTTGATTAATAGCTGACACTACTTACTATGTAATAGTCATTGTTCTAAGTACTCTAATTCATGTGATATAAATAATGTGATTATTTATTAACTGATAAATTAAGTAATATTTTATTGCATTTTTGCTATAACAGATAAAATTTTAACTCCTCCTTATTCTCTCCTTCTCCTTCTACCTATCTGTTTAAATAAAACAATTTCAGTTTCTTTGCTATGCACATTCAGATTTATGCCAAATAGTTCATCACAACTGTGTTTTCTTCCTTGTAGGGCCTTTTATTTCTCCTGGAACTGAAAATTGCCTCATTTATTTTTGATGTGTAAAATTTTTTTTTTTAAGATGGGATCTTACTCTGTTGCTCAGGCTGGACTTGAAATCCTGGGCTCAAGAGATCTTCCTGCCTCAGCCTCCCAAGTAGCTGGGATTATAGGTGTATGCCACCATGCCCAGTGCCTGCCTCATTTTTTACGCCTCTTTAAAGAATATACTTATGATTAATTTTCCAAATGTTCTAGTATTTCTACTATATCCCAATTTTAAAAATTTGTCCATGGATTCATATGGAGCAGCTCCAACTTTTCTGGAGAACTTCTCCAAAAACTGTTCCTCTCTTACTCCAATAGGGACTTTTTTCTTCCTGGGAAATTGAACAGATATCATTATATATTACTTTTGCCTCTCTCCTAGTCTGTTGTCTGGATTTTATGTCTTCATTTTTCTCGGTGTATTCCTTGTTTTGTTGAGGCATACATTCTAATAACTCTTTAAAACATTATAATGTTTTAGTTCTTGCATGGATTAACAAGCTGGTGATAGAATTGTAGATTGAAAATCATTTTCACTTTAAGTTTTGATGACATTACTCTACTTTATAAATGGATCTGATGCCAACTGGGCTGCATTCAAATTTCATGTTAGTTGTTTAATCATCATCCATTATCATGGTTTTCAGTTCTTTCAAATTTTTTGAACTTGTTTTATGGCATAGCATGTGTTTTATCTTAGTGAACATACTATTACACTTGAAGTTGTTGGACATAGGATTCTATAAATATCTCTAAATATCAATTAGGTTCAGTTGTTCAGATTCTGTATGTATTCAGTGATTTAAAAAATCTAGTTCTTCTATGAATTGTTAAGAGTGGAGTGTTTAAATTTCCCACTCTGATTGTAGAATTTTTCTACATTTCTCCCTTTAATTCTGTCAATTTTTGCTTTGCGTATTTTGAGATTCTGTTATTTTGCACATATTTACCCATTGTTATGTCTTCTTGATAAATTTACTCTTTAATCATTATAAAATATGTGTGTCCATCTTTGGTAATACTCTTTGCCTTGAGGTCTGTTTTATCTGCTATTATAGCTACTTCAGCTTTTCTATAGCTTACTGTTTGCATTATATATCTTTTTTCATTCATATACTTTTAACCTATGTGTGTCATCATATTTAAGGCATGTCTCTTCTAGACAGAATATTGTAGAATCTTGCATTTAAAAAATCTATTCTTATAATTTCTGTGTTTTTATTGCTCCATTTAGTCCATTAACATTTGATGTAATTAGTGATATGGTTGTATTTAGTTTGTCCCTTCTGAATTTTATTCTTCTCATTCCCGTTTCCTTTTTTCTTTTGGATTGTTTGAATATTTAATTTATCTATTGGCTTCTTAGTGATACTCCTTTACATTGTTTTAATATATGCTCCTAAACTGGTTTCTTCTGTGTCAATCAGAGTCCAGTCTGGAGATAGAAACCATAGCAATTATTGAATAGCAAGACTTTAATATAAAAAGTGTTACCTAAGTAACTGAAAGGATAAAAAAGGGACTAAGATATCATGAAAGTGAGAAGCACCTATCCTCTTTAGGGTTGAGAGAACAAAGGGAAGAGATTATAATTTTTAAAACTTAGAAGCTTAAATGAGGAGTCTCATGGAAATAAAAGTCAGACCTCTGAGAAGAAGTTGCTGATATCTCTAAATGAGAAAAAGGCTGGGACCCAGACTCTGTTCAGGAGGTGCTGGCCGCCAGCATATAATGAGATCTGGGATGGGAAGGGGGTGAAGTGAAGCTGGTTCTGCAAACTGGAAAAACTGAAAACTGGATTCAGCTGCTGATATCAGAAGGAACTGCCACTGATGGAGTGAAGTATTGCTGAGGTGAATCTCATAGGAACTACTAGCAGATGGGAAGTCCACAGGAAGCAAATAGGTAGCAGACAGAAAGAAGCAAGTCTCTTCTTCCTTCTCCAGCCTTTCAGTCTTCCTCTGACGTTTCCTAATAACAGGGACCTATTGGAAGCCAGCTGGCAAAGCAAAAATAATGTTGGCAAAGTTCTAGCATCAGAAAGTGGAGAATAAAAGGGCAAGCATGAAGCTAAGGGATAACAACTTAATAACTGGTTCTTCTTCCTATGATGTAGGACAAATTTACATTTCTCTTTTTTTTTTTTTTTAAATTACTCTCTTGGACCTACTGGTTTTTCAAGCTTCTACCAATTTTTCCTTCTCCTCCAAACTTCTTGTCTCTTATTTCTACCTTTATGATTAGTGATATCACAGAGCCGGACATAGGGGAGAAATTGGTGCTCAGAATTATCTGCTGGATTAAGGGTAATACAGGATAGTAAATGATAAGTGTCAAATGACCAATACAAACTCTAACTGCCATACAAGCTCAGGGGAGGGAGAGGCTACCATGAACTTGGGTGGTTACAAAGACTGCATTGATGAGGCAGGTCTTGAGCTAAATAATGATAAATGAGAAAGGCTTAAATACATGAAAAGGTGAAGGAGACATTCAAGGTGAAGGACACAGCATAAACAAAGACTTAGAGATAGAGATGAGCTAGATGTCTTTGCAAGACAGGCATGGCTGGAGCTGAGGCTTCGTATAGGAATTTGAGGCTATCTTGTGGATAGTGACCACTTAACATCAAGACTAAATGGTGGAATCACAAAGAAGCAATTAGGACATTGTAATCCTGTAAGAGCTGAAGAGGAGGCATTCATGGCTATTTCAGTAGGAGAGGGTCATGATGAGATAATGCCAAATCATAATACTGTGTAGGGTGAGTAGTGTGATGTTTGTTGTGCCCAGGTCTTCTGCATATGTGTGTAGTAGACTGAACAGGAATCAGGAAATCAGCAAGGGAAACAAATTTTTTAAAGACATTTTTAAAGGTTCTCAGATTTTAATTGTACTGAATTCAATTTCAGGGTCTACATTTAGAAGCAGGAAATTGCAAGAAGAAACAAACAATGAGCTGGAGAGAAGTCCAAGAGATCAGAAGAGCATTCAAATGGTGTGGAAAACTGGAGAGGGAACAATTTCAGGTCAACATGCCGTCACCCTTGCCTCTGCAAGGGTGGGTGGCAACTTTAGAAGTAGGCAGTAATTTAGTTAGAGTCAGCACTTGAAATTAGGGATGGACCAGCTGCTTGTCAGTTGACACCATTTCTGTTCCATTTTCTTATATGTACCACCTCCTCCCCTGTTGAGCTCATCATGCTATTTTTTTTCTCTCTCTTTAAGGACTGTCTTCCCTACTCTTTGAAAAAGAACATTCACTTATGCCTTAAATTGTGGTATAAGTCTTATACCTGTTTACCAGGCTTTAAAATGGTTAAGATTGATTTTTTTAATCTATTTTCTTGACTTGTGCTAACTCCTCCTTCTTCAAGGAAAACAATTTTACCAGGAAAAAATTATTACTGATAGGTTCTGAAAAGGAACTGCGATATAGTGTTAAAATAAATTAAACCCATTTAGTAAACAGAATTGACATATTCAAATCAAGATACTGTAGTTTTCTGTTCCACCAGAGTCTTTGCTACACATGCATGCATATTTTCTACCTTGGTTTCTGAACTTTCCTAAAGCATTTCTGTTGTTTTTAGGAGTAGCCAGTCCCTCCTGACTGGGGCCTGGGAAAATCAGCCTCACCCTCTGGACATGTAACTTCAGCAAACCGCTTGGGCTGCCAGGCACGTTGGCGATCCTGTGGGTGCAAATCCTCAGAGACCAAGGGCAAGATAATCAGTCCAAGGAGACAGTTAATTTTAGTACAAAAGAGGTTAGGTGTGATTTATTTCCAACATCAATGAACCAAGAGAGCTAACAATCATCAGAACAAAACACAGAACCATCAAATACCCCATGTTAAAATGGCTTGTTTCAGCTGAGATCTGTCTCATCATTAGCAAGGGAGGTGTGCTTCAGGTGGCTCAGAAGCACTGGGGAGGACATTTTCAGGTTGTCTTTACAAGCAAAGGGGTTTGAATCATCAGAGTTAGAGAAATTGGTTTGGAGACAGGAAAGAGAATAGGAGAAGAATAGCAGGAGAGAGAGGACAGGAGGGTTTTTATAGGAATATCATAGCTCATTCGTCATCTCCTTCATTGTCATTATCTTCAGAAAGCATAATGCTAGGACAGGATCCATACGACTTATGCTGCCTCTTAATCATCCCTTTCAACTGCTGCAGAAAAATACTCTCCATGGCTCTGCTTGTGGCAGAGCAGAGTTCAGCGTGCCCATTGCCAAGCTCCGTCGTACTCCCTAACAGCATCCCTACCTAGGCAGGTGTATCGTTTTGTGCTTGAGCAGTGTGTTCCCTCGTAATTAAGCAGAACACGAGGACTTGTCAAAGGCTGTTGTGCATAGTCCCGTTGTGGATTTAGTCAACTCTGCAAAAATTGTAAACAGCTTTTTTCCTATTCCTGGGACTCACATTGCATCTGAATCCCAGAGTTTGGAGGAAGACCTATAAAAACGCTACTGACAGCAGGATGAGGGCTCAGATAGGGATGCACAAATTCTCAGATCCCTATGTTAACAATGAAAAAGCCTTAGACCCTCTCTGTTCTTCTTTCAAGGACTTTGCTTACCAGAATACTTTGGGTCCTGATTCCTATCCTCTCTGTTTAGTCACCCTGTCCCCTCAGCAGTCACTACATCATGTGCATACTTCTGTTATTGCCTTCATGTATAACACATTATACAGCCCTCATTTTTCCATGGACTCAAACAATGGCTTAATTATCTGTGAATCTTGTGGACCTAGATCGGTGCTTGGTATTTATATACTGAGTGAGTAAGTGACTGAATAAAGGAAAGAATGTCATTTATATTGAGCAAATAGCAATTAAATGCAGAGTGAAACTGTGTACATCTATCCCTGGCAAATAAGAAGGGAAACATTATGAGACTCTTGTATTTGTCAGAGGAGAAACAAGAAACAACATCTTTCATTGTGCTTAAAGAGGAAAAGACTCTGGGGGTATTGCTCAGGGTACTTAAGTGGGATCCAGGACTGGAGAGGTATTAAGATCTAAGCCCCTGTGTGTCTGTGTAGTGCATGTTTGAAAGCAAAGTTTCGTATCTCACTTCCTACCCTCCGTTGCCTTTCCTGACTTTTCCTTATTGCTCATATTGCTCATATGGACAGAGATCATAAGGCACTGACCTCTGTTCAAATAGTCTGTCCTGTTATCAGATCAAGGGCCCAATTGTAGGGTTCAGAAAAAGCATCTCCACTTCCTTAGTTTTTCTTTGTGTATGAACTTAGATTGGCTGGGCTAATGCCTAAAAGGGAAAATGACTTTTTAAAAAAATTGCACTAAGGTGTGTTTGTTGAACAGTAGAGCAAGCAACTACATTTGATTGATAGTGGTTGGGGAGGAACTGGATTTTTCCCAGTCCTCCCAGTATCATAGTAACTTATTTCTAGAGCACCCTAGACTTCCGTGGTTACCAGAGAATGGTCATTCAGAGCTTTGCCAGGAGTGCCTGTCTTGCATTGCATTCTGTGAAAGCCTCAACATGCATCCTTGCACCCTCTCTGACCTGCTCATTTTTATGGCTACAGAGCTGGGGAGCAAAGCTAGCGACATGTGGGGAGTTTCCATGTGCAAATGTCCACATCCTTCATTCATGTCCTTCAAGGGTTTCCTTTCACATTTTCTGATTGTGTTTCTGAGTACATGGTGTCAACAGCTCTCAGAACTGTTAAGTTTTCTATTTATCCTCAGGCCAGGAAAAGGCACAGATCACTGCAGTGTAAAATTACCAGTGGTTTTGACAGTGACCTGGAAGAACTATGGAATGAAGAAATTTAGCCTTGAGAGCTGAGGTTCAGCCCCAGGCCCATCTTAACCAAGAAGTTCTGCTCAATTATACAGGTCACAAGAAGTTCTGCTAGTCTTGAAAATATTGAACTCATCAAACTTGAGTTTGGTGTTGTTGACACATCTTGATGAATGGCCAGTTTTGGACACCAACTACCGTATTTACTTGTTTATTTCCTCCTTCGTTCCATTTCTACTCAACCTTAATTTTGAAAAGTAATATTGAGTTTTAAAATTTGCTTTTTATTTCTTTTGCAAGGGCTCTCCAAGTCAGCACAAACTCTTCTGAAGGTTTGAAAAGCCAGGTGAAATAGTAAAAATGGCCATATTTGCTGAAAATAGAAGAAAGGGGACTTATTTCTCTGGAACTATTCTGACCAAGCCTTTAGAGAGCAGATGTCATCATGGCAAAGAGCTCAGGCTTTAGAGCTGGATCATCTGGGTTGAACCCCAACTCTGCCACTTCCTACCTATGAATTATGGGCAAGTTACCCTCTATGTGCCTCAGTTTCATCATCTGCAAAACAGAGATTGGAGCCATGATACCCACTTCTTAGGGCTGTTGTGAGTTAATAGGTGTAAAGCAATTAGAACGGGGTCTGGCACATAGAAGGTTCTCAATAGACATTAGCTACTCTATTAGTCAGCTTGCGCTTATAACAACATACCATAGACTGAGTGGCCTAAACCACAGAAACTTATTTTCTCACAGTTCTGGAGGCTGAAACTGTGAAATCAGGGCGCCAACATAGTTAGGTTCTGGTGAGGGCTCTCTTCTTGGCTTGCAGATGGCCACTTTCTTCCTGTGTCCTCTCATGGCAGAGAGATCTTTCTCTCTTCTTCTCATAAAGTCACCAACCCTATAAGATTAAGACTTCCTCTGCCCTAGGATGACCTCATTTAACCTTAATTAAATCCTAAAAGCCCTATCTCCAAATATAGTCATCCTGGGGGTTAGATTTTAACATATGAATTTTGGAAAGACACAATTCAGTCCATAACAGCTACTATTTTTAATTAGCTCATAACTTAGAACTGTTGCAGATGTCTTGTGAATGTAGAATCACGAAGTTACTCTGGGCAGTATAGAAATATGTACTTAAAAAGGGAATTGTGCGAATAAAAGGGGGATAGCTCAAGATAGTTGTGTTTTAATTAGAAGACAATTCTCATGTGTTTCCTTAGTCTATCAAGCTACCATCTTAGTCAGAGCCCTTAATAATGATCTTGAGGCTTCTATTTCTTCTTCTGCTCTTAGCTTACACTAACCTTGGTGAGTTGTTACCTTCCGAACGTAGTTTACTACCTTGCTCCTGAGGGCCATTTTAGCTTCTTCAGATATAATTTAGGCACTGATGACTTGTTTTCTAACTGCAGGAGATACACATTAAGGTCTCAAAAACTCCACTGACTTTCCTTAGGAGGGTGGGAGTCCCAGAATCTCAAGCACTCTTTTCTAAAATTCTTCTCACAAAATACTTCCTTAATTTTCTCTTTCTGAGCCCTTTTATATCTTCATTGTGAGTGACAGATTTCAAGGATTATGCAACTGGTTCTTCTATGTTTCTCTTTTTGGAAATTCTGCATATGGTCTAGCACTTCCTTTGGAATGCAGCATCAATTGTATCTTGGTACATCAGTCAAAACTTCCAATTTAACATCCTGTTACATTTAGAAATGCATCCTTTGTATCTCGTCATGGTACACTGGATACAGAACATTTATAACTCTCCAAGCCTCAATGTTGAGCCAATAGAGTCATGGGTAGGTGAGGAAGGAAACTAACCTTTACTGAGTTTAAGTAATTTGTTTATTTCATATCACTAAAAATGGCAGAGCCAAAATTGCTCTCTAGGTCTGATGTTCTAAAACCCAGGGTCATTTGCTATATGACAAAGCACTCATGCAAAACCTATCCATGGAAACACTTCCTTACACCCTTTCATCTTTAAACTTTCTTGGTTGTGTTAGTCAGTCTCTTAAAATATGGTCAAATATTTTTGAGTTTTTGGTAAATCTAAGAAAACATAAAAAATGAAGGCATTCTCTTTGCTCCTAATATAGCCTCTTTTTTCTAACTCATAAATAAGGAAAGGGTAACCTCTACTTTTATAGCCTTTGAGGGCTTTTTTTTTTTTAAACTATAAAATTAGTGACTTTGGCATTGCCCCAAGAGGATGTGTTTATTAACTTGGTTATAAATACTTGAACTCCACACTCTAAATTTAATTTGTCAGATAAGAGAATATTATGTTAACATGCATTTATGATTTATTACTTCCCTAATATCAATGTGAGTTTCAGAAACTAAAACATGGCTTTTATTTTCTAACTCCTAACAGGGAAGACAGAAAGAAGTGGGTCTTTCTGTTAAAATTCCTTCAAGCCAGGTTTTATCCATACTTAGGCACACACCTATGAAACTGGGAGCACTAAGGAAAAACAGAAACTTCTAAAAGATCCTATAGAGGAAAAAAATTATTACCTCCTAAACCTGTCTCTACTAAAAATACAAAATTAGCAGGGCATGGTGGCATGCGCCTGTAATCCCAGCTACTCAGGAGGCTGAGGAAGGAGAATCACTGGAACCTGGGAGGCAGAGGTTGTGGTGAGCCAAGATCATGCCATTACACACCAGCCTGGACAACCAGAGCGAAACTCCATCTAAAAAAAATATATATATATATGGTTACCTCCTAGGGACTCAGAATCAGAATAGCTTTTGACTTCTTCTTAGCAACATTGGATGCTAGAAGACAATGGAACAATGCTTTCAAGGTCTGGGGGAAAATAATTTTGACCATAGAACTCTATTCCCAGC
This sequence comes from Theropithecus gelada, assembly GCF_003255815.1. NCBI lineage: Eukaryota > Metazoa > Chordata > Mammalia > Primates > Cercopithecidae > Theropithecus > Theropithecus gelada. The sequence continues at coordinate 115,244,386 of NC_037668.1, forward strand.
CAAACCACTGGTCAAGTAAAGAGGAAAAATCACATCAAACATGGCATAAATTATAGTTTATAATTCTGAAAAAAAAAATTAAGGATGAACTCTAGCAAAATAGAAACACCATGAAAGAGGAAGGCAAGGGATATCAGGAATAGTAGGTCTAACTTAGAAGGGCAGAGAGAGAAGTTTCTGGATGACAGCTGAGCAGCAGCTGAAGAGCACACTGTCTAGATGGGAGCAGAACTTAGGAGACACCTGGGTGGATGTCTTAGGCAGGAGATTGGTCTATGAATGAAAATATTTATGTAATCATATAACCTCTGTTTTTACGTTTATATATTATTTTTAGCATGAATTTTCAGACAAATCCACAGAAGACTTAATTAGGATTACAGAAAAGACCATAAATGCTATCCATTTTGACAATGTACGTGTATAGACAGGATTGACAGATACTGGGATGTGAAATGGGGGCATGGAGGAAGACTGAAAGATAGGGACAACAATATTCTTATCTAACATATATAAATATGCTGAAACAAGAAAAAGGCATTGGATATCTTATTTGACATTATAAATGTAACCAATAAGACAGTTTAAACTGTAAGTCTTAGCAATTGGGAAGAGGAAAATAGATAAAGAGGAAGGAGGAACTGCAAGGTAATTAAATATTATTCAGAGCAGGGAGTGAATAGTTATTGTTTAAAGTTGGTAGAAAGAGGAACAGTGACAGAACCCTGTTAGAGTTAAAAAGGTAAGTGCCAGAAAATCACAAACCAGATAAACAAAAATTCTCAAAAATGATTAACTGTGGGAGAGGGGCTGGGCATGGGGAGAAAACAGGTAGGAGACTGTGGCATTTTATTGTAAGTCCTTATTCTATTTTTTTTTAAGAGACTGTGTCTTGCTATACTGCCCAGTCTGAACTCCTGGGCTCAAGTGATCCTTCCATCTCAACCTCCCTAGTAGCTGGGATTACAGGCATACCACCATGCCCAGCCTATAAACCCTTATTGAAAATCTGAAATACTCCAAAATCTGAAACTTTTTTTTTTTGTTTTTTGAGATAGGGTTTTGCTTTGTTGCCCAGGCAGAGTGCAGTGGCACAGCCATGGCTCACTGCAGCCTGGATTTCCTGGGCTCAAGCCACCTCCACACCTCAGCCTCCCAAATAGCTGAGACTACATGTGCACGCCAAAAATGTCTGACTAATTTTTATTTTAGTTTAGTTTTTGTGGAGATGGAGGTTTCGGTATGTTGCCCAAACTGGTCTCAAACTCCTGGGCTCGGGCCATCTTTCTGCCTCTGCCTCACAAAGTGCTGGGATTGCAGGCATTAGACGGCCCCAAATCTGAAACTTTTTGAGCACTGACATGACACCACATGTGGAAAACCCTACACCCGAGTTTAGGTGGTGGATTGTAGTCAAAATGCAGGTGCACAATACTCAGTTTATTCAGTATCCCCAAGAGAAAAATAAAATTATCTTCAGGCTATGTGCAGAAGATGTGTATGAAACATAAATGAATTTTGTGTTTAGATTTGGGTCCCATCCCCAAAATATATCATTATGTATATGCAGATATTCCAAAATTTGAAAAAGTTTGAGATCTGAAATACTTCTAGTGCCACGCATTTCAGATAATGGATACTCAACTTGTGTATACACAATATATAGACAGTCCCCAACTTATGGTGGTTCAATTCACAATTTTTTGCCTTTACACTGGGTTTATTGAGATAGTAAATGCATTTTAGACTCACAATGAATTTATTGGGATGTAGCCCCATCATAAGTCTAGGATCATCTGTGTATGTGTTTTATTTTATTAAACAACCCATTTTAGTATGTTGGCTATTTAAGCATTTCAGTCTGTCCTGGTGATGATAGTAGAGTAGATTGTAATGAAAGAAAACTGTTTGCCAGCAGGCAAATGCAGATCAGAATAAAGGTGGGATTGGGTGCTTGTCGGAAAGACCGTCTCAGCCAGAGATCAGAATGAACTGCATTTTTCAGGGCCGTGTTCCACATATTAAGGATATGCAAATTAGCTTCTCTGTCAATTAACACAACCACAGAAGTCCAAAGAGGCAAAATCTGGAGCAGCAGGTGAACAAGAAGGGGCACGGCTTGGAGCAAACCAGGGGGCACCTAGAAGATGGCTTGTGGTCATCACAGTGATGAGCAGGAGATGTAAGCCAGAAATACTTACCAGCTGGTTAGTCTAGCCTTAAAGGCTACTGACTGTGGGCCAGGCTAGACAGAAACAATCTGGGTTAATCTACTCAATTTAAATCCAGGCAGTGGGGAAAATGGATACTTTTGTATTTCTCTCTACCCAACTATAAACTTTTGGTTCTCACGCACCATTTTCATTTTGCCTTCTCACTCCAGGTACCACTGATTTTACCAACTGCTCTCATAATTGACTTTGCTACTGGAAGAAACTTAGAATGTTGGAATTTCTCTATTACACACTTTGCCTCAAAGAATGTGTCAGTCAGGACTAAAGCAATAGTCTCAGGGCAGACAGCCAACCTACATCTGATGACAACATTGCAGTAGAGTAGTCACAATATGCTGACTTCTGAGCAAGCCCATGGCACTACCCTGGAAGGATGGCCCCAGAAAAGCTGGGATATGCAAGCAAGGTACCTGCCTCATAGTTTGGAAGCCATTGAGTGGAAAGTGCTTCCCCTTTGTTCTTTCTGTTTATTCGTAAGTGGGTGAAATGGATTTCTGAGTCTCCTAGCCTAAAGCAAGTTTTGGCTTGATAACTTTTATGGGCATTTATGTTTACTTTGTAAAAGTGTAAGAAACAATAAGTTATAGTAATATGGGGGAGTGGGAGGTTAGTAGTTGTTTAAATCTTTTTAAAAAGAATGCATTTGCAAGAGTTTAATGTTTATGAGTGGCTAGGACATTCAGAGAGCATAAAGTGCCCTTAGGGTGTGTTGAGATGGGGAGTTTTCGAATGAGCCCAGAGTTTCTGAATTCCTTGAAGCCATTCTGAGAATTTCTTTGAAAGAACATTTCCCCTGTAAACATGTTTACTGTGTGTCTGTTCCATCATTGCAGGGCTGGTTTTAACACTACATCAGGAAATGGAATTCTTGGGCACAGAAATAATAGAGAAGTGAGTCATTGGATTAGAAGGTCACCTATCCAGACAAATCAGTGGGAAATTAGTTCTATGATCTGTTTGGTTTGGTAATAAAAGGAAGTATATTTCTCCAATCAATAAAGTTCCTAGTTCTTTAAAAATTTTTCTCAAATCCTTGGTAGGACATACTTAAGACTACGAACTTGTCATTTTCTGGCTGGGGAAGATGATTCCTTACAAAGGATCCTGTTTGTCACCACCCTGTGGGCACTTTTTTGAATTCTTCATTTTAAGGGCCTTGGAAACCATTTCATCATGCATCACCATATGAACATAAAATGTTTCCTAAATACTGAATAGTTTTCCTTCATTCTGGGGGCCAACGGGTGGCAGTTGAAGACAGGCTGGGAACTGCTCCCAATCATCACGGTGGCCTGAGTTTCAGAAGGGCTTTATGTTCATCTCCCCTCATTTTTCTTCTCTTACCTCTGTGGGGAGATCATCTGCAGAAATCCTTCTGTGCCCTTCAGTAGACTTGGCACCAAGGAAGACTGAAGTTTTCCAGCTCTCCAGTGGCAAAGACCTGGGGGCTGTCACTGGGAGGCTGCACCTGGGCTGGACCCATTTGTACTGATGGCACTGGGTCCTGCACTATCTGTGCAGCCCTAAAAATAGCTCTCAATTAACATTGCATTTCAAGAATTGGAAAATTTCCCAGAAGTCCATTCTTTCTTCCTTTTCTATTTCATTACATTTTGCAGTAATAATACACAAGCCTGCAGAAAACATGACGGGTAATGAAAAAATGTAATTAATATAAGCAGTGTAAAGCATGGTTTTTTTTCTCTGTTGTCCTTGCAGAAAATTGCTGCTTTAAACCAAGCAGGATATGAAAATGCATAAACCCCCCCTAATCTGCTGTGGTTTGTAAATATCTTATGCAAAACAGTTAAGTCAACTGTCAGATTTGTCTTTTTTTTTTTTTTTTTTTTTTTAACATTAAGCCACATATTCTTGTAAAATTTGTTTCCCCTGCAGGACAAATGGAGTGATTTGGGTAAGTATTTGTGAGCGGGGAGAAATGGCGGTGATGGTAAGGTTTTTCAACAATAAACCTAAAAGCAGAAAGAACCTCCGTTTTGGATGGCTGCTGTGTCCATTGGTTTCATCTGGATGGCATTGTGTGCTGCCTCTTAGTACACTCAATTTTCGTATAGTACTTGCGAAAAGTAAATGTCCTTGCTACTATTTCACACCAGCGCACCTTATCCCATTCACTGAAATAAAGTGATGAAGACGCCAAGAGGCTGTGGTGTATGCCAACATGCTGGAGACCATTTTGGTTGACTTATCTATATGACTAGTAATTATGTATAGGCATTTGACTAAGAAGTCACAGCAGAATTTCAAACTGAAATACAGAGCATTATTCTGAAAACATCTTCCAAGGCCAGTGCTTACGGTTTGTTTGCATTTGTTCTTTTCTTTGTCCTTTAACAACAATAACAACAACAAAAACTACAGTTAATATAACTTACAGGTCATTGTTAATTTCCATCTTGTCCTGAGTCTAAAGATTTCCTACGGCCTGGATGTGTGTGAACTTTCAGATTTCGCTCTCTGTGGAAACTCCTGGCCTTGTCACCACTGCTCCACTAGGCTCCTTTGTGAAGGTAGGGTTCCCCCAGCTGAAAAGCGACGCCTCTCTCCTGTGGCCTTCTGAGCTGCTGTTTGGAGTCTCAGATGTAAGGAATGAAATAATCCATGCTCAGACAGTCACAAAGTGCCCATCTGGCACCCAGAAAGCTTGTGAGATAGAAGCACACAGGCGTGAGCTCACTTTTGCTGTGGCATTTCATAAACAGAGCTGCAGCCTGCTAGAGAAAGACTTTGGGATGATAACAATCACTTTCCGTTCCCCTCCCCTCCATTTTGCCTGCTCTCTTCAACACACACACACACACACACACACACACACACACACACACACACAGCCTTAGCTTTTTTAAACGTAGGGGCTAGGGAGAAAAAAAGAGAGAGCTATCCTCTAAAAGGTAACATTTTTTTTCAGAGGGTCTGAAGGAGAAATTTCCATTAACAGCTAAATCCCTCCCCACCACCTCTCCAGCCTATGTTATTGTTTTTCTGCCCTCCATCCTGGGACACACAGGCAATGATGTGAAATGTGACCAGTCAACTCTTAGCTGACTCACTCCTTGTACATCACCCTAAAAATCAGGAAAAGCAGCAGTGGAAGGGATTACATAAATCACACACTACGGCATTGCTTTCTAGTCCTGAAACCAGATTCACAGGAGAGCCTAATAAAGGACCTCAACACTTCTTCTTTAGCTTCTTTTTATGTATTTGAGCCAAAGTAGGAGAAACAGAAGCCCGACCAAGGGGATGTTGGTCAGAGAACACCTCGGGATGAGTGTGTTCGTGTGTGAATGCAGAAGGGTGACCGTCCCTACAAATGTTTGCAACTGACATTCAACCCCGAGTAATAATTAAAGAGCAAGACAGATGTGTAAACTAAGCCTGCTGCGGCAGAGTGTAATTGTTATATCAGGTCCCCATCACTCTATGGCTCTAACTCTACTATTTTTAAAAAAACATAGATTTCTAAGAAATGTAGTACCGAACGACGAGAGTGAGACCCCTAAAGTAACAGGTGACTGTGGACACTGTGAAGAAGTCGAGCGACAAGCATGGGGCTTCAGTGAAAGACTGGTAAAGTCTTGTTCTGATTTGTATTATCCAAGCATTAAAACGAGGCATAAAATCACCTTAGACATTTCACTTGATGTTGTTCTGAACTATAATAAAAATAAATCAGATTGCATTATCCTTCCCAAATATCACATCCGCTCTCTCAGCAGGTCCAGCCTTGCAAGGAGATATTTTCAAAGCAACCAGAGTTTTCGACCCCAGAGCAGAGAATGATCACCATAACACAGGCAGCGTCCATCCCTGGCCCCTGCTGACCAAATGGCGTGCAGGAGAAATGAGGTGGCTGGAAGATGTCTCCGTGGAATAGAGGTTCCTAGACTCGTGAACCTTAGGGAGGGAGAAACAAATAGCTCTCTTCTTGGAGAACTTTCTCACTCCTCTCTGGCATCGCTCCTGCCATTCCAGAGAATGGGGTCTGCTTGTTTGCAAATCCAGAGTACCAAGTGGATAGCACAATGCGATGTTTGTAAATATTATAAACCATTACAATATTATAGCTTTTCATTTGGAAAGCCATTTAGGCAAGAAATGATTACTGACCCATGATATGTAAATGATGGAAATGCAGAAATTAGTATTTGGGTCAACTCATGTATTTTTCAACCATGAAATGAAAATCTCAGTGTTCACATTCCAATTCATACATGAAAGCATCATGGTGCTATTAGTTGACTATTGTGTTAATTTATTATTGTCTTAGTTAATGTCTTCAGAGACACCCTGAAGTTATACCTCTACTTTCGGTGCACTAGTATCGTGGCGAAAAGAGGGGCACATGTTCCTCTGGGCCAGAGGGTTTCCTCAGGGAATTCTATGTTAGCTGAGGGGAAAGAAAGTGATTTTGAAGGAAGGTGAGGGAATCTCCACCCCAAATATTTCAAATATGGGATCAGTCTTACCCCCCCCCCCCCACTTTTTTTGAGCTCATAAAAACTACAAGAATGTGTTGGACACTTATACCACTGTGACGAGTTCCTAGGTGCTCTTGTGGACACAAAAGAATCCAAAAGAGACCTTAGTCTTCCAGGTTAAAGCAAGAGACTCAATATGAAAATGGCACAAAAATTCAAAGGGAGAGAATTTAGGAAGGCTTCCTGGAGGAGACCGTATTTAAGCTGGTTCTGAAGGGCTGTTAAGACTTGAATAGGCAAAAGGATGGAAAAAATCATCCTAGGTGGAAAGCAAGAGAAAAGATTCCAAAAATGGAGTGGATGCCATGTGAACAGATATCTCACCTTACAGAAACAGAAGGTGGGTGCAGCAGAGCAAAGAGTACAGGAGTGCCTTCAGAAATGTCAGGTCGCAACTGAACTCACATGCCATAACATCTTAGAGACCCCTCAGAGTTCCTTCCCAGAATAAGTGTGATGGGAAAAGTCTGGCCTACTTACACCATGTAGACATGCAACTGTCCTGGGGCTGAGAGAGACCAAGGCAGGAAGGCAAGTGGAGAGGGAGAAAGAGGAAAGAGAGTCTGGAGTAGGGGTGTTTTGTGTTTGTGCATGTGTATTAGGAGGGATGGAATGGAAAGGGTGAGTTTGAGAGACAGGAAATGAAGTGTTAGAGATGAGTCTGAATGCTGCATACAGAGGGATAGATTTACTGTCAACCCTTAAATTCGATGGGTTTAAAGAGCAAAATGAGTGTATGATGCAGAGAGTAAGTGGAGTAAGGAAACGCTGATGGTTTTGCTTTTTAATCTAATTAATTGGCTAGAGGGAACCTTCGGTATTTCCACTGTGCTGCTAAAACTCCTCTTCTTGTAACTTCAATACGTAACAGCCTCAAGATTGGGCAGTGCTGAGATCTTCGGCTCATCCAACCTTGACCTTGGGTTGTGATCTGGGTTGTGCCAGCACCTTCACGACAGGCACTCACTCAAACCTTTTACTCAGGGTGTCAAGGTCAGAAGAGATGCTCCGCTTTCAATAGGTTCTGAATGTAGGACAGTTTTTAATAGGTAGGTTAGACCAGTAGTTCTCAATGGAGGTACGCTGGCCCACTACAGGGTGTTTTGGGAATTTCTGACAGCATTTTTCAGATGCCACAAAACTATGTGGGAGCCAGAGATGCTTGACTTCTGCTATTCCCAGGACAGTCCTACTCAGTGAAGAATCATAGAATCGTGCAGCATCCCACATAGCTTTTGAATGCACTGCCAGGCTTTCATGTAGGTGAACGTGTTTGTAATGATCTATGCCTATAACCTAACTCCAATTGACATATTTTGTTGCCCAATTTTAATACACACTAAAATTTCCGTGAATTTACATCTGACTTGTAAATTAGGGGAATATTCTATTTTGTTTGGTTCAGAACTTTGCCAAGAATTAGACACTGAGAAAATCACATCACTGGCAGCAATGCTACTCTGATGTTTGAGTGGCGTTTGTGGCTGTGATTTCACAAATAGATACAAGCATTTGACCGCTTCATCATGCCTTTCACATGTACATATTTAAATATACATTTTGTTATGAATTAATTTCCTTTTGTTTCTCTTTTATATTACATTTTGATCATTATATTGATATTTAAAAAATATGTGTGGGTAATATGCTATTATAATATGTATATTCAGGATAGTAAACAGAGGATTATAAATGTTACAAAAAGGAGATGTTGGGTCTGATGGGTGAGAACCACAGGGTTAGAAACACAAGAAACTTAGATATGACCTACTATGAATTGTGACCATCTTTTATCTTATTTTTAAAGCTGGGTCAACCAGTGGGTCTTTATGGAACTCCTCTGATAAGCCTACAGTGGGTCAAGCACCATACAGGCATACTGAAGACAGGAAGAAGTGTGAGTCACAAAGTCTCTTCCAAATTTCAGACCTGTGGCAGCTTCCCAGAGGCTGGAGTAGACCAGGAGAGAATGACTAAGGCATGATGTTCTGGGAGTTACAGTCCTGGCACATAATTGTGAATATGGCACAAAATGAGGTGGTGGGGGTCCAGACTGCACCTAACAATGGGAGCCTGAGAGCAAATGGCTGGAAGGTCAGGCAAGCAGGAGGCTGTCAGTAGCAAGAGCAGGTGGGTGCAGATTACGTAGCCCTCAGCACCAGGCTGGGATGAGAGATGGGACTCCACCCCCTGTGGAGAGGCAAGGCAGAAGCAAAGCCTGGACTCAAATCACCAAGATTCAGGCCCAGAAACAAAGGAAGAAAGCTGAAAGTCAGTACCCAAAACATGGGTAAAGCAGGGACCCTGGGCTCAACGTAGCAGGCCAGAACTCAGAGGGGCTGACGTCCAGGGTAGACCAGCAGCAGACCATGTTGGGTCATGGCCTGGGGGTTAGAGTGGCTTAATATGTTTTGCTGAAAGGACAGATGGATTTCTGTGCCAGGTTTTAAAGAGAAAGCCAGGTGTGGAGTCTGGGAGCCACGCTGAATCTGACACACTCAGGCAGTTTGTCATCTAATTGGAAGAACCAAAGTATGAATACATAACAAATGAGTCACCTGAGCTGTTGTTAACTGAACATGGGGCAATATTTCAAGAGTACCTGAAAGCCCTATATTATGCATTGCCTGGCTTGGACCAAGGAGGGCATGTGACTCCAGGACACAAAAGAGTCCTCTGGGTTGGCATGGTTTCTGAAGGTTTCATGGAAGGGCAAAGGGTTAAGCTGGCCCTTGAAGAGTGGATGAATGGATAACTGAATTAATTCAGTCACTCATTCACTCAAAAAATACTTAGGAATCCCTGCAGTGAGACAGGTGCCAAGAATAAAGAGGTGAACAATAGGGACACTGACATTGGCTGCATAGAAATTGCTGGCTCATGTAGGTTTGAGAGAAGCAAACAAGCAAGCAGGGATGGGCAGATTTCAGCTGGAACCGGAGGAAGTACGTAAGGCCAGTGAGGCACTCCTAGGGCCAGCTTCTAAGGAAGTGTTCATTCTGCTAACCTGGGCTGCTGCCAGGCCCAGCATTAATTGTGCATACTTTCTACCTGCTTTAAGGCTTGATCCTAAAGAAAAGTAAAAATATTATTAATATAAACTCTTTGAGCTAGGGGGTGGCAAACACTTTCTGTAAAGGCCCAGATATTAAACATTGTAGGCTTTGCAGGTGTGTCATGAAATACTATTCTTGTTTTGATTGTTTTCAACCACCTAAAAATGTAAAACTCATGTTTAACTTACAGGCCAGATTTGGCCTGCAGGCTGCAGTTTGCTGACCCTGGTCTAGGTCAATACAGTTACTTTTGTTCATAGACCAACAAGGTGTTCAAGTGCATTGGTGGATAATAATAACCACTATTTATTATCAGTGACATTTGTAGAACATGAAACATTGTCCAATGTTCTTCATATTTACAAATATACATATTTACATATATCCCACCTGCCCCCAAAACAATAGAATTGGAGAAGGTAAGCCATATAATGTCTTGATTCCTCATTTCAGAGATAAATAGATTGAAGCTCAGAAAAGTTCCCTTGTCACATTAAGTTATAGGGCCACAAAAACCACCAGGTCTCAGATCCAGTGATTCCAGAGCATGTCCTCGATCTGCAGCTACTTTAAACTGGCCATACAGCCGTGTATTCACAACTTTCACAGGACGCTTTAGTTTTGAGTGTGAAATTCAAGGCTTACACTTAAAAAAACAAACAAATATTGGATATGGTCTGAATTATTGTCAGTGCTATTAGGAGAGAAGGATTGAGTAAACTATTCTATATCCAGGCACTGGTCTAAGTGTTGGGAACACATCATTAAATTGAATAGGCACAATCTCTGCCTTTATTAATAGTTTGCTTTCTAATGAAAATAATTCTAATGATAATGACACAACAGTAGGAGAAGTAGCAACTACTTAAAAGCCATGTATTGTGTTTGGAGTTATAAATGTCTTATCAGTAATCCTCAAGATAGTGCTATAAAGTGGGTCTGATTCTCCTCATTTTACAAATACATTTATGACAATAGCTAGCATGTGGAACTTACTCCATACTTGGAAGGAGCTGTGCAGAGGAGATAAGGGAGCAGGCGGGTAGCCAAGGGTGATTTGAACTCAGGTTTATACACCCTAGAGTCTAAGGCCTCCCCACTTGGTGCTGAAGCAAAACCCTAGGCCATGGCCATTTGACTGCATCAGCTCACCTCTCCTTGTCCATGCCTAGTGGATTTCAATCAGACGGAGTGTTCCTTCACTTTAGTAGTCTGTCATTTATGAGCTAAGGCAGCCAGAGAGCACTTATTCATTAGTGCTTTACACAGTGATGATTGCTGAGATGGCACTTCCGGACTCATATAATGTTATTTTCTAAAGCTTATAACTCTGAAGTAATTGCCTCATGGATTACAATTTCATCCATGTTCCTTTTGTCATAGGTGTAGTGGGGGGAAACACTGCCATTGACCTGTCGTTGGGCAATTTTGAGGCATAGGCATCTACCTTAAGATTTCAGGGGACACTGAGTTTAATTTAAAACTGTTAGAAAAGAAAGAAGATGGGAGTGATGTGTTGGTAGAAATTCTTCCCTTCCTTTGCTACGCTCATTCTCTTTTTACTTGCTCTATTCAAAGTGAGGCCACTGATAGACACCTCTTTCTAGGACTGTTAACATTATTATTTAACTTGCATGAATGTAGCAAAATTTAAGGTTCAGAATCAAATGACCTTTCTTTAGCTTCTCAACTTATTGTGGCACAGGTGCACAAAGGAGGTTTTGTAAGTGCCCTTTTATTTTCGGTCTTTGGGAAATTACCCAAGCTTACGCATGAAGGGGGACCCTAGCAGGCTTAATTTTAAACTCCCCAAATTTTCTGTGATTAAGACTTTGGCAGAAAATAGATTCTTTTTTGTGTGTGTTAAAAAGAAATACTGAATAACGTGTGAATGGTTTTTCCTTATAAATACATTTACCCGAAGAACTTCATTATTGCATAAATGACTTCTTCAAAATTAATATCTATTTTTTTAAAGAGATGAAACCCATGTTTTCAATGTGCCATTAGGAAAGCTCAGTGATCACATATAATAACAATATATTAAAAGTCATACAGAAAAGAACCTATTTTTTAAAACCCATAACTCAACAGACTAAAGAAATGACAGACTAGCCATTCATGCAAATTAGCTAACTCACATTTATCAGAGAAAATATTTCATAGCATTAACAACGCTGTCATTTAAGAAAAATTAAGTGGGGCCCAGAACCACACATTTATTTTTTACTGCATTCATTATTCATTTGCATGTTTCTTTCCTCCCTTTAAAAAAAAAGTATGTAAGTTTTGAATTCAAAGTTCAGTAGAAGAAGCAGCAGATGATTTTCTCATTTTAGTGACCCTGTGGTTAGCAGCAATAAAGCAACAGGAACAAATCTGGCTTGAAATGTGTCCAAACCCACATCTCCCAGTGTGCACAAAAGGCAAAAAAGTAAGATGTGCAGCGGATATTAACGTGAGTAATCTTGGAAATCTAAATATTAAACATATGTCAAAGATTATCAAATACACATCCACATGTCTTATAGAGATGTCTTTCATCTGAGGAACTCCAACCCATTTCAATGTGCATAGGCTATTTTCTAGCCCTGAAGGCCTCATCAAAGCTTGGCATATCCAGCAACTACAGCACAGTTTTTTAGATGGGTCCTTATGAGGTAATTACTCCTCAGCTCCCACATCTTCCTGAAAGACAGTCTTATTAATTTCTGCCCCCACCCCGAGATGTTATTTTAAGTCCAAGTTGATTAAGTCATTTGCCCAGTAAGCTGTGCAATTGGGGAAATTTCCTGTGGTCTTTGACTTGTGTTCTGATGCTGAGGTCACTTGAACCCACGTTTGACTCCATCTACAGGACTCTTATTCTAGCAATCCAGGGAAGAATGTTCCAGACGAGACACTAAGAAGTCGTATTGTCTTATCTCCTGGGCACTGTGTGAAGGCTGCGACTTAATTCCTCCTCTCCGTTAGTAAAATCTGCTTATAATACTTGGCATCTTCTTCCCTCTCAACCTTATTCTTTGGAGTAATTGAAGATATATTTTGGAAGTACTTACAGTTCCTCCTAGAAGGGCTTAATATTATAATAGGGAGCCAGCTCCCCATTTTTTGTATATTGGCCATTGAATAATATTATTTTATAAAACATCTTAGTGCAATGTGTCCTTAATTTTTCTTAGCCTCAGTTTTGTCATCTGTGAATTGCAAAAGACAAGCTGACTCTCAATATTTCACAATGAGATCATGTATATGGGAAGACTTTGTAAACTCGAAAGCTTTATACAAATGTAGAAAGGCACATATTCCAGAAACAGGCTCCCGCCCCAAGTGATAACTGGTGCACTGAAATCCAATTTCGTTTCCACATTCGTCCTTCCTTGGCAAATGTCACAGCTTTGTGTAATTTGTAGAGTCTTCATTATTAGTTAACTGTGTTGTCCTGTGCAGACAGGCTGTGAGGCAAGAAACCAGATTACAGTACTTACCTTTGTGCTACTGCCCTCTCGGGGAGTCTGGCACGTAGTAGGGGCTCAACAAATGCGTGCTGAATTGAACTGAATTGTGCAGAGCGTGTGAGGACTTGGAGTGAACAAAACAACTGAAGGCAAGATCACCCACTAGCTTGGTTGACCCTCTCCAGGCAGGCGGTGTTCCGGGACACTGCCTTGAGACAGGTCACTTGAGGACTAGGGAAAGGACCCAGCCATTCTCTGTAGCAGGGCAGAGTGCTCAGAGCAATTGTGATGGGTGGGGTGTTGCAATCTGTCCCCTTCTCTCTCCTGTCGGCTGAGGGGAGAAGTTGTTCTCATGGGTAGCTTTCCTTCTGATGCCTTCTCTCACCTTCCCTTCCATCTTTTACCACTTGGAGGAAGGAGAAATGCTGAGCTTTTTCTTATTTGTTGCTTATAGGCTTTTTCTCACTCTGAGAAAGCTTAGATTCTCTGGGGAAATAGCATGGATTCCCTAGCTCTCTTTTTTAGGGAATGCACAGGAACTAGAAAAGGCGATCTCCAGATTATGTCACATGGTGAGGGTAGGGGAGAAAGGAGAAAGGATGGCATTTTAGGGAACTATGTCAGCACACATTTTTGGGAGGAAGAGTTGCTTACTGAATTTGTCTTTAAACCAAAGCATCTGTTTTGGTCATTAAAGTAAAACATCTTGGATGATAAAAAAAAAAAAATGCCCTATTCATTCATTTTGACCTATATATTCTCCTAGACCACATTTTGAGAAATAATCAAGAAAAATGTATCCTCCAATAATTTTACTTGCTTTGTCAATGTGTTCCCAAGTAACATGACTTGATTCTCCCTAACCCATTTGATTACCTTCCTTCCTGCCCTCACCACCTTTGAAATAGAAACTACTGTTATCAGCTAAAAAATTTCAAAGCAGAACACGCTCTTCTGTTACCAGAACAAAGGGTTAAGCTAAAGGTGTGGTTTACTTTCTATCCTCTGAGTCATGGAGGGTATACATATACTCATCATTGTCTTTTATGTTCCTGACTACTTATCTTTCTTTCATCTTCATCTTCATCTGTAACCTATATCTCATAAGCTGAGTATGCAAGATTCTCAGTCCCTCAAAGCATCATCTGCCCTGGGTAGAGACACAAACAGTTCTGGGGCTGCAGCTGTTGCATGAGTCTTCTCCCTCTGGACTAAGGGAACTGTGTTCTGCAAGAAAAGCCTAAATGCAAAAATCACATTTTAGCTGCTCCATAATAATCTCCTTTTCATCCTTTTGCCAGCCACTTTCTCAAAAACACATAGAAAGCTTTGCTTTTGGTTCTAAGCTATAAGGAATCAAAGAAAGAAGAGAGGAACGGCAGAAGATCTAGATCTGGGGTCATTGAGGTAGAGCATTATTCTTTAGCTGATTCAGGTGAGACTATCAAAAACTAATGAAAGTTGCTGAATGTGATGGCAGCTCAGCAGTCAAGCATTGTACACTTTCCCACCTCTATCTTAGGGGAAAATATTAGATGAAGATAGAGAATGTGGCTAGAATGAAACTCTAGTGACTTACAAGTTCACATTTTCAGAGAATGGAGTATATTAAAATGAAAGCATTTATAAAACATTTATTTGGATATATCACATTCAACCCTTGACTCATCAAAGCCCTAAAGTCTGTTTATACTGAATAACTCTTTAAAACAAGTCACTTGTCATTTGCATGCATCTGGATATATATTTACTGACATCAGCCAAAATAGTAAACTGCAGCCCATTGGAAAGTCAAAATGTTCATTGCAATTTAGCTTATTAAAGAATGTGTTTGGTTCTTTAGAGACACCATATGAAGAATATCATGGCAAGCTACAGGCATACATATTTTTGCATGTGGCTTCATTGCTGTAATTCAAGTACAGTTGACCCTTGAACAACATGGAGTTGAACTGTGGGAGTCCACTTAAATGTAGATTTTTTCAATAAAAGTTAACTGAGTGTGATTACCTCTCCTGCTTCCCCTTCCAACACCTCTATCCTTCCACCTCTGCCATCCCTGAGACAGCAAGACCAACTCCTCTTCCTCCTCCTCCTCAGCTGACTCAACATGAAGACAATGAGGATAAAGACCTTTATAATGATCCATTCCCACTTAATGAGTAGTGATATGGTTTGTCTCTGTCCTGACCCAAATCTCACCTTTTATTGTAATAATCCCCACATGTCATGGGAGAGACCCAGTGGGAGGTGGTCAAATCACGGAGGCAGGCTTTTCCTGTGCTGTTCTTGTGTTAGTGAATAAATCTCACTAGATCTGATGGAGTTCCCCTGCACATGTCCTCTCTTGCCTGCCACCATGTAAGATGTCCCTTTGCTCTTCCTTCATCTCCCACCATGATTGTGAGGCCTCCCCAGCCATGTGGAACTGTGAGTCCACTAAACCTCTTTCCTTTATAAATTACCCAGTCTCAGGTATGTCTTTATTAGCAGCATGAGAACAGAAGAATACAAATACTAAATATATTTTTTATTCTTTATGATTTTCTTCATAACATTTTCTTTTCTCTAGCTTACTTTATTATAAGAATGCATATATAATATATATAACACAAAAAATATGCGTTAATCAACTGTTTATATTATTGGTAAGGCATCTGTCTGGTCAGTGGTAGGCTATTAGTAATTCAGTTTTTGTTTGGAGAGTCGAAAGTTATACTCAATTTTAGGCCAGGCACAGTGGCACATGCCTGTAATCCTAGCACTTTGGGAGGCCAAGGTCGGCAGATCACTTGAGGTCAGGAGTTTGAGACCAGCCTGGCCAACATGGTGAAGCCCAGTCTCTACTAAAAATATAAAAATTAGCCAGGTGTGGTGGCACATGCCTGTAATCCCAGCTACTTGGGAGACTGAGTCAGGAGAATTGCTTGAACCCAGGAGGCAGAGGTTGCAGTGAGCCAAGATTGTGCCACTGCACTCCAGCCTGGGTGACAGAGCAAGACTCTGTCTCAAACAAAAAAAAAAAAAAAAGAAAAGTCATACTCAATTTTCAACTGCATGGGGAGGGATCCGCACCCCTAATCCTTGCATTGTTCAAAGGTAATTATATTTCAAAACTGTTATTCGGAACCAACGAGAAGCTATAGTTGGATCAGATCTTTAGAATCTCTGAAGTTGGAAAGAATATTAAAGATCATCTAGGCCAATATTTTTCACACTCTCCTGATGATGCTAATTCCTGGTTCTTATTCCATTCCTACTGAATTTGAATCTCCATGGGTGGGGACTGGGAAAACGTATTTGTTTAAACAACATGATATTTTTATCATCAGGGCAATTTTAAACAGATTTTTTTCATTTTTAAGTTTTTTAAATAAAAATAAATTATACAAATAGAGATGTGGCATTACTATGTTGCCCAGGCTCATCTTGAACTCCTGGGCTCAAGCGATCCTCCCTCCTCAGCCTCCCAAAGTGTTGGGATTACAGGTGCGAGTCACTGATTCTCAGCCTTATGTATCTTATATATCAGAATTATCTGCAGAGGTTGTTAAAAATACAGAAGGCTGGGTAGTGGACATCATGTCCTTAGATTCTAATTCCATCTATGCATCCACTTTTTTAACAAGCTCCACAGGCAATGCCAAAGCAAGTTTGGGAATCAGTGATCTAGTTTGATTTCTTACACATGAGTAATCTCTTCCAAAACATTCTGCTTAAACATTCTAACTCAAAAGCCAGGCTATTTCCTCGTCGGGGGACACCTAATTTTAGATATTACTTCCATTTATTGGGCCAAAGTATGACTTCCTGTAACCTCTACCCTCTGGTCTCGGTTTATCTTCCAGAGCAACAGAATAATTATTTCAAATGTGTAGCTTGCAGATGGTGCTGGTAAATGTCAATTCTGTTCCCCTGTTTCTACATAATTGTCCTCCAAGTACAACAGACCCCATACTTGACCTATTCCTTCACATGTGATTACTCCATAGATTGTCGCTTTTCATATGAAACATCTCCACTTTCAAAAACACTTTTTATGGTGTCTATATTCGTAGAATCCTCATTACATGACAGCAGACATGCTGCAACATCTGTATTAAAATTAATTTATTCCACAAATGGTATTGAACACCCACTACATGTCAAACTCTGCTTTAGACACAAGGGTTACCATAAGGACCAGAACTGAACCCAGGATGCCAGATGGGCTCTACATGAATCTAGTGGGAATACAGTTCTAACTCCGTTGTTCCAGTAATGCAGCCCATGACTATAGTGGCTATTTTGAAAGCCATGTCGAACTGTAATTTAACTAACTAAAATCTCAGGACTTCATATAAGTTACTGTTATTATTACCATTACTACCATAAGTATTATAGGTAATAACTTTTGCACAATGACATACAGTTTGTAAAATTGTTTCTACATACCTAATTCTCACAACATCTCTGTGAACTTGTATTATTATTTCCAGGTTATGGATGGTGTTATAGTCAGTTCGGGAAGCTATAACAGAGTACCATAGACTGGATGGCTTATAAACAACAGAAATTCATTTCTCACAGTTCTGAATGCTGGAAGTCGCGGATACCAGCATGGATGGATTCTGGTGAAGGACCTCTTCCATATTGCAGGCTCAGCTTCTCATTGTATTCTCCATGGCAGAAAGAGAGTGAGCTAGCTCTCTGATCTTTTCTCATAAGGACACTAACCCCATTCATGAGGGCTCTAGCCTTACGACCTAATTACCTCCCAAAGGCTCCACCTCCCAATACAATCATATTGGGGATTAGATGTCAACATACACATTTTTGTGGGAGAGACTACACACATATTCAGCCCATAAAGACAGAGAAACCGAGGCTCAAATAAGTTTAGAGTAATGCTTGAAATTACATATCTATGTCAGCCAAGTTAGGACTTGAACATAGATCTATGACTCCAAATCTGAAGCATTTTCTATTGCCTCACAATGCCATAATAAGCCAGGGATTCCCTGCTTGTACTTCAGCAAGTGGGACAAATTTGGGTGAAAAATTACTTTTTCTCATTTAATTATATATGATTAACTTTGACCCTTTATTCTAGCCTCTTGAAATCTTTATAAATTCGTGGGTGACCTATTAGTATATTGACTGTCCTTGTCTTCAATTGGTATCATGTAGTTTCTATGTCCTTATCCAGGTTGTTATAAACTTTGAGCAGGACACAGCCAAAGAGAGAACCCATTGGCATATCACTGCAACCTTTCTCTGGGTTAACATTAACACAATAATGAACACATTGGGGACCATTTTTCAACCAGCTAGGATTTTATGTACCTGTGCCATCATTCTGCTCACGTGTCCCAATCTTGACATTCAAAGAGATCATGAAAGCCTTAGTTAAGGGTCTGCTGAAGATGCATTATGTCTACAGAATTCTCCTGATCCACCGAAGAGAAAATGGTCACCTTTTAGCTGAGTGGACAATTTTAACTGTCCCACAAATCAAGTTACCTCATCATTCAAAATAAAACAACTCAAGGTGTTCTTTTACATCTTGGAAAAGCCTTGTGAGTGCAACCATCCTTTAAGATCCAGCTCAGATGTCACCTTCTCTGGGAAGCCTTTTTCGACCCCCTAGGCAGATTTAACAACACTCATTGCTCTGTCCCAGCATGATAGTTATGCTGACCTAGCACTTCCCACATTACCTGCTGTTATTTGCTTCCTTTTCACCCCTAATATTTCAACTTCTGAGGGCAAAACCTGCATTTTATTCACCTTTGAAATCTTCTACAACATATAGTCCAGTGATTGGTGCATATAAGAAATTCACAATAAATATTTGCTGAATGAATGTGTGATTAAATACATATATGAGCGGGAAATAAAGTTCCCTTGTAACATTTTTACAAGATAAAGAATATTAACAAGAATCTCTTTTCAATTTCTTTTGGACTTTGACACTTCTTATTGAGGATATCTAAAACAATGGACAAAGCCTGATCAAAAAAGTCCAACATGTATCCAACTTTTCATAAAGGAGAAATAATCCTTTGGCCGGCTAGAGTGGTTTTAGTTTTAAGATTAATCTTAACTCTATTTGTAGCCTATAAAACAAAACTAATTGCAGAATTCAAAGCTTTAGAGCATTCTTAGGTGGCTTGATGGGAAAGCATTGAAATAAATACAAACATTTAGATAAAACAACCATTTTAATAGTATTAACTCTGCCAATTAATGATAATGGAAGAGCCGTCCAATTAGCTAAATCGCTAATAGTTTTATCAAGCAGAGGTTGGTAATTTAAAGCAAACAAATTCTTTCTAATTTTATCCACTTGCACACCAAGATATTTAAAGGATAACAGGGGATCCAATAAAGAGTATTGCTCAAGAAGAGCTATATTTAAATCTCCTAATGGCTATAACACAGAGTTACCCCAATTAGTCAGAAAATCCAAGCAGTCAGTAAATTCTTTCAAGCTTCTGCAATTTGGGGTAAAAATAAATAAGATACAAGAAAGGTGCTACTTGCAATCATTAGCATTATTATTGAGGTACATTTGGAAGATGGAGAGTGCCCTGAGACAGTCAGGGGTATAAACTTAACTCATCGAATGCAGCAATTGTGAGCACTCTGCACTCAGGCTCAGCCTTACACTGGGGCATTTCTGAGCAGTTTTCTTGGAGGTTACCGCTCTATACCCCTACTCAGTACAGAAGATCAGGGAGAAATTGATTCCACACCAAGTTTGGGACTGGGACTGCACCTGTCAAACCTCCACATAGAATCCAGGCACATAATTGGATAATTCAAGAAGATCTTCTTAGGGCAAAAATGATGTTAACATTTCTTACAATACCTGTTTTATTATTCTCAAGAGAAGAGACTTTCAAAAACATCTGTGTTATCTGAATATGTGAACTTCATCAGTAGGGACATGGTCCGTTAAGGACAAATGGCAAATGATCAGCTAAAAAGGGGCTTTGTTGTCCTTCTGCTTGGGTATAAGATAACCTTGAAATTGTCAGAATTAATGATGCTGTTAACCCCACATTAGGGTACCGCCAACCAAGCCACTGTGCTTAGATGGACAAATGTTAAAAAGAAAAGAATACAATGAAGAGCCCTTCCAAAGCATTATCTTTGCCAGTGCTAGCAGGTAGAAAGTGTTATTTGACTGTCATAACTTTTCTTTTATTGAGCTACTTACCAGGAGCCAAGCACTGTGTCAATATCTTTATATTCCTTATTTCATTAAGCTTCCCATCAATAAAGTGAGCATTATCTGTGTTGTATAGATGACTTTACTGAGGCTTGCAGGTTAAGTAGCTTGCCCACGGATATTAGTCTGAGAGCCAGGATTCAGCCTTAGGGCTCTCTCACTACAAGGACCTTGCTTTACCTGGATCGTGTCCTGCCATCCTGGTTCCATCGTCTGGCATGTTGTCAGTGTTCAGTGTATATTGCGGGAGGATGATGGTCTCCATGTGTTCTAGTGGTACAGAGAACAAATACCCTATGGATAGCCCTGTGGGGTAAATAAAGAATGAACTGGGCCCAGCTGGGCATTTGCATCAAAGTGCCTCACCAGAGTTCCCAGCTGCTCTGGCAGAGTGCCCAGGCTTGCCCCAGAGCCCAAACAGAATGCTCTTTGAGATGCCTCTGGTTTTCATTTTCCAAACCTTGCCACACACAACAAGTAGGCCTGGGGCTGGCCTCAGAGTCCCCACCCTGCCTCACTTCCTTTGGGGGTTGGAGGAAGGGTTGTAGAAAGGAAAAGAATTGGTGACACCGGTATCTTGGTATCAAGAACTAACTTTTCTCTAAACTGTTAAAGGTCTTGTCAAA
Source organism: Theropithecus gelada (assembly GCF_003255815.1). Classification (NCBI taxonomy): domain Eukaryota; kingdom Metazoa; phylum Chordata; class Mammalia; order Primates; family Cercopithecidae; genus Theropithecus; species Theropithecus gelada. The sequence continues at coordinate 115,265,478 of NC_037668.1, forward strand.
TCCATCCATACACTCAAATATCAACAAGGATCTTTAGATAAAAGGTTATCAGTGACATAAACCATATGGAACCTGTGTTTACCACAAAATAAGAGCAAAGGAGTACTTCTTATTTTTGTGTTTACCAAGAAATACAATCAAAGACTAATGGAAAGACTTAAATGTAGTTCAGTTTCAGGAATGAGAGCAGGATGGACTGAGAGAACACTTCCTAACCCAGACACTCAAGCAGGCAGGCCAGCCTGAGCAAGACCTGGTCAGTGTTAGGAAGCAATCTTAATTTCTCTCCCTTTTTATTGTCTGCTATTTGGTTTAGGCCATTTCAAATATTTTCCTCCCTGGAGGGGGGCAGCCTTAGACGTGAGACAATACCTGTTCCAGAGCTCAGGTATTAGCCCTGCCACTTGGCTCTGAGAGCATGAACTGGCCATTTAGCCCCTTTTCAAGGACAGAGCTCATGGAAAAAAAGCCCCTGGCAGGTCACAGATACTCAATGAGCAGAGGGTTTTTTTTTTCTTTCTAGTTTGACTTTTTAGTAGAACTTTTCTAGTAGTTTCTTTACTACTTATAGAACAGTTTAAGTGATAGGATAATTTTGTCCTCGGCAGACGTGGCACTTTTGTTTGAGAAAGAATGGGGGCGGGGCGGGGCGGGGAGGGAGAAAAACAGCTGAAAAATACTAGCCATTATCTGTTTCGCCTCTTGGTTGGTCCTAAAGATTTTCACAGTAAATTCTACCCACCATCAGCTGGTGTGAGGGGAAAACGCTGGGCCAGGAGTCAGGATCCTTGGTCTTCTTCCCACCTAGGCCTCTATGGTAGGGTAGATTTCCTGAGAAACAGACTCTATTGCGGAGGTTTCCTTGCAGGAGGTGTACTGGGGAGCTCTCAGCAACACCTACGAGGTGTTAAGAGAAGCAGGCTTGGAGAGAGGGAGAAGATGAGCTGTGATGTCGCTATAACAAAGGCCTCAGCAGATCCCAAACGGAGCGCTGGAGCTGGGTGGCCTTTATAACTGTCTGGAATGGAGGCAGGGGTCCGGGACTTTGAACGTCGCGTTGATCAGTCACTCCATGCAGGCTGCTCCTGGGGAAGCACCATAGCCCTAGCTGACACCAGTTCCTTCCTCTGAGGCACTTCCTGCAGAGGCTCTCGGCTGTGAACCACCGGCTGGCAGCACTTCTCACAGCTGGGAAAATGAGTGCCTTGGTCCTGAAGGGAGGAGGGGTCTGGGCAGTGCATCATAACATCCACGATTGCTGCCAGATGGGTAAGCCACTTCACTCCTTTGGTCCTCACTATCCTAAAATCGAACAATCCTTTCAACCAATACCTGTGGATACCTACTGTGAGCATATTGTTTCCTCAGCATGGAATGTGTTCCCTTCACCCAGAACTATCCAAGAAGTTAATATATCACAATTCTGATAAAATGCCAGGTCCTCTGAAGAGTCACCTTTAAGGCACAATTAAGACTCTGTCTTCCTTATGTCTGTGTCGTCAAAACATTTCATACAAATTTCTCCTAGGATTTATCTCACTGTATTAAAATTACTGTTCACAGAAAACTCTATTTTATATATACTTATGTCTTTTTTTTTTTTCTCCTCCAACACAAAACTTTGGTGACCATTGTTTAAAGCAAGTTTTGTTTAAAGTAAGTTTTACTTACTTTGGTGACCATTGTTTAAAGTAAGTTTTGTCTGATATGAACATAGTTGATACCATCTTTCTTTTGGTGTTTGCATAGTTTATTTTTTCATCCTTTCACTTTAAATTTTTCTATTTTTTATGTTTTAGACATGTCTCCTACAAATGACATTTAATTCAACTTACATTTATTATTATCTATTCTGACAGTATTTGTATTTACACTGTAGCACTTATCCCATTTATACTCAGTTGAATTACTGACGTATTTAGGTTTAAAAAACAACCCTTTTTTTTTTTTTTTGAGACAGAGTCTCGTTCTGTTGCCCAGGCTGGAGTGCAGTGGCGCACTACAACCTCTGCCTCCTGGGTTCAAGTGATTTTCGTGCCTCAGCCTCCTGAGTAGCTGGGATTACAGGCACCTGCCACCACACCTGGCTAATTTTTTTTGTATTTTTAGGAGAGATGGGGTTTCACCACGTTGGCCAGGTTGGTCTTGAACACCTGACATCAAGTGATCTGCCTGCCTTGGCCTCCCACCGTGCCCAGCCGCAGCTAATTTTTTTGTATTTTTGGTAGAGATGGGGTTTCCCTGTGTTGGCCAGGATGGTCTTGAACTCCTGGCCTCAAGTCATCTGCTCACCTCTGCTCACCTGGGCCTCCCAGAGTGCTGGGATTACAGGTATGAGCCACCGCACCTGGCCAAAAAACAACCATCTTATTTGGTGCTTTTAGTTTGGTCCACCAGATCTACGTTTCTTTTTCTCACCATTCTTGCCTTTCTTTTGAACTATTTTTTCTTATCATCTATTTTTTCCTTTTTTGTTGGTATGAAAATAATATACTCTTTTCTGTTCTTTGAGCAGTGGCTCTCTGGCTCTAGAAACCACAACATTCACCTTTTCCTTAGCAAAGTCTTTTTTTTGTTTGTTTTCTTTTAAATTTAAAGACAGGGTCTCACTTTGTGGCCCAGGCTGGAGTGCAGTGATGCAATCACAGCTCACTACATCCTCAACTTCCCCAGCTTAAGTGATCCTCCCACCTCAGCCCCCAGTAGCTGGGACTACAGGCACACACCACTACACCTGGCTAGTTTTGTTTATTTTTTGTAGCAACGAGGTCTTGCTATGTTGCCCAGGCTGGTCTCACACTTCTAGGCTCAAGCAATCCTCCCACCCTGGCCTACTAAAGTGCTGGGTTTACAGGTGACAGCTACCATGCCTGGCCTAAAGTCTCATGTTAATCAGTACTTTCACTGTCCTTCTGGAACGAGTATAAGGACCGTAGAATAATTTTTTTTTTTTTGAGATGGAGATTCGCTCTTGTCCCCCCGGCTGGAGTGCAATGGTGTAATCTCGGCTCATGGCAACCTCCACTTACTAGGTTCAAGCGATTCTCCTGCCTCAGCTTCCCAAGTAGCTGGGATTACAGGTGTGCACCACCACACCCAGCTAATTTTTGTATTTTTAGTAGAGATGGGGTGAGGTGGATGGATTACCTGAAGTCAGGAGTTCAGGACCTTAGAATGGTTTAACAAAGCTTCCCTTTCTCCCTAGTTTCTAGCTGGCAACATATAGTTGCTATAAATTTTAATTCTGTATATTTTAACACTCTGTAAGACATGCATATTACAGGTTTTAAGGCCAATATTTATGTTTACCCATGTATTTACCATTTTTAAAGTTCTTAGTCCTTTCTGTGTCTCTGATCCTTTAGCCTAAGTCAGTTGGTTGTGAATTCTCTCAATTCTTGTTTGTCTGAAAATGTCTATATTTTACTTTCATGCTTGAAGGATATTTTGCTGGCTATAAAGTTCTATAATAGTTTTTATTTTCTATAAGAATATGGAGAATATATTCCCATTTTTCCTTTGGTTTTCATTTTTGTGCCTTAGAAGTTTAAATTTAAATCTTTTTTTTTTCTAGTTGCTTTAAAGATTTTTTTTTTCTAGTTGCTTTAAACTTTTTCTTTTGTTTTCTACAATATCTCAGGATGAATCTTGGTGTAGATTTCTTTTTTCTTTATCCTGCATGGGATTCTTAAGTTCTGTGAGTCAGTCCTCCAAAATTCTCAGCCATTTTAGCCATAAAAATTTAAATATTGCCTTTGCTCCATTTCTCTCTTTTAAAACTGCAATTAAATATATGTTAGACTTTTTCAGGATGTCCTCCCTCTCTTTTATCCTCTCTGCTATATTTTCTATGTTTTTGTCTCTTCGTGCTATAATATGGAAAGTCTATTCTGACTTATTTTTCTGTTCAATAATTCTTTCTTCAGCTATGTCTAATATGCCCTTAAACTCACTCAATTAATTCATAATTTGTTATTATATTTCCCCTTTTCAAAATTATGACACTTTTCCCCCTCAGTGTCTTTCTGAAATTTTGAAGCTTTTCTTTTCTTTCTTTCTTTTCCTTTTTTTTTTTTTTTTTTTTTTAGGCTTGGTAGGCATAGTTGTTTTATAGTTGGTATCTAATAATCCCAATATATGAAGCCTTTGTTGGTCTGTTTCTACTATCTTCTTGTTTTAACTGGTTCTTGCTCGTGGTATCTTGCTTCCTATGCATTTTGTTTTCTTTGTGTGCTATACAATGTATTTTAGGAATACTTTGAGACATAAGATGATAGTGCTTCTTACAAGAGAGTATTTTAATTTGTTTCTGCCAGGATTCTAGAGATGCTACTAATGCAGGACTATCTTAATCCAAGTTCAAGTCTTCAGGTTCTCTAAAAGAGCCAAATGATGAGAAGATAGTCTGCAAGTCTTTTGAAGGACTGGTTTAATTCTGGTTTACCCTTACCCTTAAGTGATAACCTTGCTAGGTTCCACCTTACAGTGGCAGGTGGTTTATCTGAGTCTTAAACTTCGGTGGACCATGAGCTTTAAGTCTTGTTTCCTCTGCCCTGAAAGACCCCCACCTGCCCTAAGCAAATGCAGTTTCACAGTTATTTCTTTGAGATAAGCAAATGCCATTAGGGCCAAACAGATTTTAATATAGTGGTTTCATTTTTTCTAGATTTTGACTGGGCAATTTCTTCTTTGATTAACTTTTTGGTGCTTTTGGAAGGTGTGGGTTTTTAAAAAATATATTTCCCCAGTTTCATTTTACTTTTTCTCAGCAGAGGGGTTACTCTGAGATAACTTGTCTACCACTATAGGAAACAATACATATCTATTTTTATATTTCAATCTTTGGCACAGTTCTGGTCATTCAATATTTGTTAAAGAATGACGATATGAATGACCATGGGCATTGGAATCAAGTTGTAGAAGCTACAGTTTCTTTCTTCAAGGAACTTATCATTTAATAAGTGAAGAAAAACATCACAAATAAAATTTAAATAATTACTATACTTTCTTAGTAGAAGTGTAAATTAATATATCTTTTTGGAGAAAAATTTGGCAAGTCTTATCAAAATTAAATATACCCTTTGGCTAAATTCCACATCTAAGAATTTATCTGATGTGTACTCCACACATACTTGGACAGGTGCTTGAAGATGTGTATAAGAGTACTTTTTATGGATAATAGCATATTTGTAATACAAAAGACAAAATGGTCTAAATATCTGTTGAGATGGGGCTGGTGAAATAAATTATGATATATTATAATGTAATGAAATAATGTGCAGCCATTAAAAAGAGAAGATTAACATGTATTGATAAGGAATAATTTGTACGATATATTTAAGTGAAAACAAAGAAATACGCAAAAAGCTTGATAGGACAGTTGACCCTTGAAAAATTGGTTGTTAGGGGCACCTACCCCCTCAACACAGTTGAAAATTTGCATATGACTTTTGATCCCCCCAGAACTTAAAAATTAGTAGCCTACTATGGATTGGAAACCTTACTGATAACATACACAGTCAATTAACACATACATATTTTGTGTGTTATATGTATTATATACTATATTCCTAAAGTAAGTTAAAATGTTAAGAAACCATAAGGAAGAGAAAATACATTTACTGTTCATTAAGTGGAAGCGGATCATCATAAAGGTCTTCATCCTCATCATCTTTGCACTGAATAGGCTGAGGAGGAGGAGGAAGAGGAGGGGTTAGTCTTGTTGTCTTAGGGGTGGCAGAGGTGGAAAAGAATCCATGTATAGGTGGACCCATACAGTTCAAACCCATGTTGTTCAAGGGTCAATTGCATATATAATATGCTGCGCACATGCATGCATACATGTGTACACTTGCTTAGAAGCTCATAGAGTATCTCTGAAAGATTATCAGAGGAACTGCTGACAGTAGTTATAGGCTGGGCACAGTGGCTCATGGCTGTAATCCCAGCACTTTGGGAGGCCTAGGTGGGTAGATCACATGAGCTCAGGAGTTCAAGACCAGCCTGGGCAACATGGTGGAATCCTGTCTCTACAAAAATATACAAAAAATTAGCTGGGCATGGTGGTGCACACCTGTAGTCCCAACTACGCAGGAGGCTGATGTGGGAGGATTGCTTGAGTCCAGAAGGCTGAGGCTGCAGTGAGCTACGATCACACCACTGTACTCCAGCCTAGGCAACAGAGTGAGACTTTGTCTCAAAAACCAAAACCAAACCAAAACAAAAAACACAGTGGCCATATCTGAGGAGAGGAACTGGGACTTGGAGTATGAGAATAGGAAGTAAACTCTTCTCTGGGAGCTTTTGTGTTCTATACTACAGTTTATATTTATTTTTCCCGTGTGCATTTAAAAACCATTACCTGAAATACAAAAAGCGTGAGGACACTAGTGTATTAGAAGGCATACTATACTGGTGGTCAGTTGATCTGAGCTGTAGTTTGTTTTTGTTACGAAGTCCCATGATCTTTCCAGAACTTAGTGTCCTCTTCTGTGAAATGTGGACACTGACCTAGCTGGTCTCCAAGGCCTCTTTCAATTTTAACATTCCCTCATTCCATTGACTAACACAGAGATACTTTTATTGCAGAAGTGCTTTGGTCAGGCAGTATCTTTGAAGACAATTTGGCAAATGAAAGTCCTGGTATTGGATAAAAGTGCTAGCTGTTGGGAATGCTACCCCTCCTTTTGGTTCTCCTTCAAGTATTACACTGTGCTTTCCCTAAGACAATAAACTGAAATAACTGATTTGTTTAGCTTCACAGTTTGAAACTGTGGTTTTTAATATAACCTCACATTTGAAATATTTTAGGCCTGTTTTTCTTTAGGATCGGGTAGGTTTAAATCTCTGACAGATTGACCGAATCTCATTACCCCCTATTTACTATACAACGAAAGCTTATTTCCTAAGTGTTTCCACATTTTATGCTCACATAGATCTAAGTGGCCAAAACATTTAATTAAATGGACTGTTCATACAATCTTATTTCCTGGCTGGTCATCTATGTCAATGATAACAGTAGCATTCATCCCATGGCTATGATTCTGAATCTTCAAAAAAAAAAAAAAAAAAAGAGAGAGAGAGAGAATAATTATTTAAATCTAAACTACGCTCAGACTAGTGATTTAAGTGCTTTTTTAATTATAAAAGTAATTTAAGTTCATGTTTAAAGGTTCAAACAATACAGAAGTGTATAAAGTAAGAACTGAAAGTCTCTTCACTGCTCTAATCTCACTCCTCAGAGGTGATCACTGTTAAGTATGGCATATATCTTTTCAGGTACACGTGCGCGCGCGCACACACACACACACACACACTTCGCTTTCATAATAATGGGATTCTACTGAACATGCTGTTTTACAATTTGTTTTTGTACTCAGCAATATGTTGTTCTCGGGGTACACATAGCTCTACCTCACTCTTTACAGGGCTATAAACTATTCAATCACACTGATGTACCATCATTTATTTACATGTTTTCCCAGTGTTGGACATCTAGAGTTAGTTTCCATTTATATGTTGTGAGAAGCCACGTTGTACTGAACTTAGACATTTGGCTAGAAGTTTTATAGAATGTTTTCCTTGAATTAGGGTTCTATGTTACATGGCACTTCCTATATGCCAGGCACCAGTGTAAACACTTTACAAATACCAGCTTTTAAAATTCCCATGACAACTCCATGGGTTAAAGATACTATTATTATGTCAGTTTTGTAGATGATAAACTTAGGCTCAGAGAGGTTAAGCAACTTGTTTGAGATCTCATAGTTCTAATTGGTAGAGCCAGGATTGGAATCCAGGATCTCTGAATCCAGAGTCTGTTCTTAACTCATATGCATTCTGCTGCCTCATAGGATAGGTATATTTGGAATCTTGGTTGACACTGCCAAGTTGTCACTAAAAAAGGTTCTATCAATTTATATTTCCATAAACCGTGTTTGAGTGTTTACCTGTTTTCCTATTTCATTACCAAACCCTATGTTCTCACTTCTAAATTTTTTTGCTGATTTGTGGTTGGAAAAATAGTATCAAATTATTGTTTTAACTTACAATTAATGCACTGTTAACATTTGTAGTACTTAACTTTTATTAGACCTGTCCTACAATAAAATACATAAAACAATTCTTCATCATTTCCAGATTATCATCCCAGAGCCCTTCAGCCCACACACAGCTTCTTCAGGAAATGCTGACAGCATGGTATACACATGGCTTCCATGTTTGTCATGCTTCCAAAGTTTGCTTTTGAGTTTAATTTCTTTCTTTTCCTTCCTTCCTTCCTTCCTTCCTTCCTTCCTTCCTTCCTTCCTTCCTTCCTTCCTTCCTTCCTTCCTTCCTTCCTTCTTTCCTTCCTTCCTTCATTGGCTAAACTCCCCCCACAGGACCTGAGTGAGCAGAAGGTTTTTCAGATTTACAACCTGAACTATTTCTTGAGCAATTTGGGAACTCATTTCTAAAGCAGTCTTCAGATTCACACAACATAGTTTGTGAGGGGGTATGCCCAGAGCTGGTAGGAAAGGCAAAACAGCATTTTGACACTGAGGGATTTAGCAGAAACATCTGACCCAACAAGTAAAAACTCTTTTAAAGGTTCAGTCAAGTTTATTCCCATCACATTCCTCTGGAATGCCCAACAGGCACATGTTTTGTCAATGAAAATTATTTTCACTCATTGATGTTTTGTTTGGCAAGAACCATTTCTTTGAACAATTTCTTATTAATCATCTATAATTTTTCACTTCTGACAGTGTTATCACCAGTGCTTTCAGTAACTGCATATTTATACAACAGCCAAACTTCAACCTGTATTCAGTTTTTATCTGTCTCCTGGGAATGTAATTTGGAAAAAAAGTTACCAATGTATTTACAACCAAATTTCAGATCTTCAACATTACAGAAGGTAAGAAATGTGAACACAATGGAATTCTTCGATCATCCTTATTTTGTGAGATCTGATAACTGTATACTCACCTTCCCAGTCATGTCGCGTTAGCTTTCTCCCTGTCTTTGTGGCTTGTAGATTTCTGTCTCCAGGGGCATGATTTGCATTGTGGTGATCCAGATATGGATAAGGCAACACCCAGTGTCTTAATAGGGTCCTGCCTTCCAAACAAATAATTCACTGTGGCTCTATGATTGTGTCTTTCTGCATTTGCCAACTTAAGCTGTTTTAGCCAAACCACCTTCTACATAGGCCTAATAATACCTTCAGGGCTAGATGAAGGTGTTTGGCATGTATTTTTTTCCATGGTCGGGGCAACATTGGGCAGTGCTGCCTCTGACTGTGAGCAGCTTGTGGGTCTCCAGGGACCATTTCACTGGACTTCAGCTTAAACATTGTTTATACATGGCCATGGATTTCCTTTACCAACAGCTGCCAATCCAATGGCATTAGCCACACCTGCCATGCGTTTCCACCCCTCCTCAACCAGGTGGTAAGCACAGGAGATGAACTGGTGTTAGCAGAAAAAGCCATACTGATGGTCTAGTGCAGTGGGATCACCAGGAAACTTGTTAGAAATGCAATTCCCTGGCTCCACCCTACATCTCTGGGTGATCTGGGTGTAGACCATAACATTTGAGAACTGCTGCTCTAGCTTAATACATCAGAATCTTCCACTTCATTATTTTATTTCCATATTTATATATCCCTCTCTTCTCCCTTGACATTTTCTGTCATGGTTTTGTTTTCTAAATGTCTTTGAGCTGTCTTGTTGATGGGGGTGCACCCTGACTAATGGTGTGCTGGCAAAGGTTTAACAACAGGCTCCAGAGGAGGGCAGACTTGAAGTGGAGCCTTTGGGGGCAGTGTGAGGGGTGCTGATTTCAAACAACTCATCTGGTATTACTGAACATGAAGTTGGGAAGAGATGTGCATAATTGAAGTGGGTGAGAGCCAGTCTAGCACCCTGTGGAGAGGTACCAATAATTCTGTAGGTATTTGCTCAAATTTAACTCAATGGGGGTTTAGATTGGGTTTAGATTGAGTCATTCGTTGCAGGTCATTTGTTGAATCATTGAATACTTTTGGTTGTTAAGGTGACTGAAATACTCAGTTGATGTCCTTTAAGATCACTGAAAATATTTAAAATCAGCTTACATATGGCATTTTGGAAATGCCACATACGTAATAGATTAAAACCCACAACTATATTTGCTGCCTTTCCTATGCATGTCCTTTCAACATTATTGTTTGGTGAACTGTAAGCCCTAAAATAACATGGACCTTGTTTTGCTCTCCATTCTATTCTCATTACTTATACTCAGCATTGTTTTAAAAAAAGTTGGTTGATATAATAAATGTGTAGTTGACGTAATAATGTAATAAATGTGTACTGTCATAACAAACTATTACAGACTAGGTGGCTTAAACAACATTTATTTCCTCACAACTTTGGAGGCTAGAAGTCCAAGATCAAGGTGTCTGCAGGTTTGGTTCCCTCTAGGGCCTTTCCCCTTGGCTTGTGGATGGCCATCTTCTACTGGGTCTTCACAGTCTTCCCTTTGTACATGTTTGTGTCCAAATTTCCTCTTCTTATAAGGACATCAGTTGTATTAGTCTGTTCTCATGCTGCTAATAAGGACACACCCAAGGAAAGAGGTTTAATGGACTCACAGTTCCACCTGGCTGGGGAGGCCTCACATCATGGCGGAGGGCAAGGAAGAGCAAAGTCATGTCTTACACGGATGGCAGCAGGCAAGAGAAGAAATGAGAGCCAAGCAAATGGGGTTTCCCTTATAAAACTATCAGATCTCATGAGACTTACTCACTATCCACAAGAATGGTATGAGGGCCAGGCATGGTGGTTCACACCTGTAATCCCAACATTTTGGGAGGTAGAGATGTGTGGATCACTTGAGGTCAAGAGTTCAAGACCAGCCTGGCCAACATAGTGGAACCCCATTTCTATGAAAATACAAAAATTACCTGGGTGTGGTGGCGCGTGTGTGTAATCCCAGCTACTTGGGAGGCTGAGGCAGAAGAATTGCTTGAACCCAGGAGGCGGAGGTTGCAGCCAGGTAAGATCACACCACTGCACTCCAGCCTGGGTGATGGAGCGAGACTCTGTCTCAAATAATAATAATAATAATAATAATAATAATAATAATAATAATGGTATGAGGTGAACGTCCCCCATGATTCAATTATCTCTCACCAGCTCCCTCCCACAACATGTGGGAATTATGGGAGCTACAATTTAAGATGAGATTTGGGTGGAAATACCACCAAACCATATTGGATTAGGGCCCACCTGAATAACCTCATCTTAATATATTACTTCTTTAAAGACTTTATCTCCTCATACAATTATATTCTCAGGCACTGGAGGGTTAGGACTTCAACATATGAATCTGGGGGAGAGGGGAGACATAATTCAGCCCATTATAGTAATGATCAAAACTTCTATATTTTAAGGCTCTAATAGTATAAGGAAAAAACAAAACATCAATTGTGAATTAGAAGTATATTACACATGTACATTTATGTTTACCTTGATATGATAACTTGTATTGATACAACCTTATCTAAGAAGTGACAGACTAATATTTCATAAATGCAAAATGTCTCTCCTACCTCTCCCCTCATCTCATACTGCCTTATTTTTGATGCATGAGGTTTTTTCCCTGCCAAATGAGTTAGAAGAGTGGAAGAAATGGAAATGTAGTTTACATATACAGAAAAATTAGGTATTGAAATGTGTGTACACATGCTGTATATATAACATATATGTATGTTGTGCTGTAAGAATAAAGTGTGGGAACTTTATGCTGGCACATACTTCTACTTTAAGGAAAATATTGGAGAGGTTCAACTGCAAAAGTCTGATCTTCTCGCATTTCTGAGACTATTTTTTGATCTGATGACTATGAGAACAACAGAGAAGTTCAAAGAGTGGAAAGTTTATAGAGCCTTTGGGGTGTCATTTTCCTGGGAAGGAGTAGGCTCTAAAGAAGCTAGAACTTTCTGGGTTGAGACATGACTCCACTGTAGTTTTCACTCTGACCAACTACGAAGAGGGCATCACGACACCTGACTTCAGGCCGGCTTCTTGTTTTTTCCTTATCAACACTCTGTCATCTTAACTCCTGTGGTGACATGAGTGAATCATTACACAACACTTTGAGTTTACACTACAGATTTTTTTTTTTTTTTTTTTAGGATAGGTGTAATTTTTTTGTTTCTTTTTGGGATTACTATCAGACTTTTAGAAATTATTTATTTTATTGCTTTTTAAGTTGGGGTTCTCTTTTGATCAGTCAGCTTTCCTTTAGAGATCCCCAGAATAATTTCAACATGCCTTGAGGGCATATGTTCTTATAATATAATAGCATGACTAGATAGTTATTGGCCACCAGCCTAGCACAGTGAGGCATGCTGTTATTACACAATTACACACATCCTGGTGTGTGTCTTATTACGTAATTTTAATTCAAAGATGCTGCTGAAAGCAATTACATAAGTCCTGTTCATGTCACAGGGAATCGAAAGGGCAGAAGTAAAGCAGAGCCAAGCTCCTAGGCACTGAGGGCAGCCATTCTTTCTTTCTTTATTTTTGAGACAGGGTCTCACTCTGTCACCCAGGCTGAAGTGCAGTGGTGCAATCTCAGGTCACTGCAACCTCTGCCCCTGGGCCTCAGGCAATCCTCCCACCTCAGCCTCCCAAGTAGCTGGGACCACAGGCGGGCACCACCACACCCAGCTATATTTTTGTATTTTTGGTAGAGATGGGGTTTTACCATGTTGCCCAGTCTTGTCTTAAACTCCTGAGTTCAAGGAATCTGCCTGCCTTGGCCTTCCAAAGTCCTGGGATGACAGGTGTGACCCACTGTGCCCGGCTGGGCAGCTGTTCTTCAGATGGTATGTTACATCTCTTAATAGAAGATTAGGTGACCATTCTCAGGGGATTGAATTGGCACATTTGACCTTCTTACCCAACATTTCTTTTTTTCCCAGATAGCAAGCAACAGTAGCAGCACCTGTAATTTGTCATTTTATATTTACTTTTAAGATTTTCAATAAAGTAAAATGGAGTGATACAGTGATGATATTCTCTGCCTCTCTAGGAGGACTTTGAATTCTTATTCTGTGTGTCCAGGGGTGTGACACATCTTGAATTCTAGGAGGACTTTGAATTTTTATTCTGTGTGTCCAGGGATGTGACATATCTTGAGTAAATAAAATAAAGTTTACCTACTCCAAGTATAATAGAAACCTAGAGGACAGGGCAAGGAGAGTTGCTTCTATTACTCAGTGCAGCTCACGGAGTCAGATAGCAAGGACCACTGGTTATACACATTGGGATTCCATAGTGTCAGACTATCCCTTAAGTTCTCTTTTGATGAAGGTTTTTGCATAGGTGTGCACTTCTGTAGAGGGGCTGGAAACTCCGCCGGGTAGTGTAGGAATTTTTCAACCTGCTCTATGGAGGTTGTCCAGTTGAGGATGCATTTGTGTGGCTTCTCCTAAAACATATCAAGGAGCCACATAACAGGAGCCAATACTCTTTTTTTTTTTTTTTTGAATGAATGACTTGAGAAAGCAATCTGCTTCCTCTTTCCTCTTTCCAATTTCTCCTCAAATCCCAAGGAAGCTTTGGTTGTGCTGTAAGAATATAGTGTGGGAACTTTATCCTGGCACATACTTCTACTTTAAGGAAAATATCACTGGGGAGGTTCAACTGCGAAAGTCTGATCTTCTCACATTTCTGAGATTATTTTTTGATCTGATGACCATGAGAACAACAGAGAAGTTCAAAGTTCCTTGGCAGGTTAGTGTCAGGTGAACATTACCAGAATTTGGTTTGGAAAGAGCAGACTGTCTTCCTATGTGATAAGGAGTCCCTAGATACCAGTGCCTTCTCTTGAGAATGCAGCTAAGCATACCTGCAACTGTACCTTTGTGCAGGGGATATCCCAAGTCACCGAAAAGAGAAAGCAAAGCATGGAACCAGCTATTGAGTCTGTAATTTTATTGTGAAAAACTTAGTACCAGTGTGATGGTAGATCATAAGTTTCTTGAGGACAAGGAGTGTGTCATTAATTTTGTGTCACCAAGGCCAAGCCCAGGATTTGATATATAGGAGATCTTTAAAATATGGTCCCTGCAATGGTTAATTTTATGTGCACCTTGACTAGGCCCTGGTACCCAGATATTTGGTCAAAGATGTCTGGATATTGCTGCAAAGGTATTTTTTAGAAAAGATTAACATTTAAATCATAGACTGAGTAAAGCAGGTTAGCTTCTGTGATGGTTAATATTACGTGCCATAATGTGAATGGAACTCATCCAATCAGTTGAAGGTCATAAGGAAAAGGCTGACCTCCACTGAGGAAGAGGAAATTCTGCCAGCAGACTGCCTTTGGACTCAAACTGCAACATCAGCTCTTCCCTGAGTCTCCAGCCTGCCCACCTACCCTGCAGATTTTGGACTTACCAGCCTCCATGATTACATGAGCCAAGTCCTTATGAATGAATGAATGAATGTCTTCAACATCTTTGCTTTACTCTGATGCTCTCCCCTATTCCCACAATTCCAGTGAAGTGAGGAAAACTATTTTGTCAAGTCAAAACTTTGGAACTTTGCCCTAAAATCCCAGAGTCTTCCCTTTAAATAGAGAGTGAAAGTCCTGATACTGACAAGGATAAGACAGGGGAAACATAATTTGGGGAGCGGGGGTGAGGGACGAGAATAATTCACCAACTCCCCTCCAAATCTTTGATTTCATATTTACTGTTAATATCCAGTGTAAAAACTGTTGGCTTGATTTAAATGTCTTTGTTGGTTTCCCAAGCCCCATCACCACCACCACCACCAGCTCACCCTGCCGAGGCCTGAGAGGCTGAAGACCACTTTTCAGCCTGATGTGATTTCTAACAGCTGAGATATTAAAACACTGAAAAACGGGGTTTATAATGGAAATGCTGACAGACTATTAACTATAGCAGCACTGCTCTAATAAATGGAATGGCCTGTCATAATCTCTAGTTCATAAATATGCAAATACAAGACTGGGGATTTGCTCCAAAGGATGTCTCTATAATTTTAACTGACCTTTACTGATACCAAATGAGCCTGTTGCTTCTGTTTTTGTACATTGGATATAAAGTACAGGAAATCCAGCCGCCTGTCGGCCTAAAGTATATAAAGTTTAAACTGCCAGCTACTAAACTCTGGGCTCAGATTCCATTTCTCTTCACATTCACACTCTTTATTGACATTTTCATTTTTTTTTTCCAGGGGGTGGAAGCTGAGTCGGGGGGAAATCAAACATTGTTCATCCCCCTTCCCCCCCACATTACTTCCACATGTCGCAGCGCCTGCCCAGCCAAAATTCATGGATTGCCTCAAGGACGAACAGGCCATCTACACTGAATTATAAATTTGAGTTTTATCCAGTTTTCTGCTTTTGGACCAAATGGGCAGCAAATCCAGTGACTTCATATTTAATAACCTAGATGTCATTTGTCCTGTGTCTTTCAGCACAGAGTAAAGAATTGGATGGCTAGCAGTTTTGCAGATTTTTTCCCCCTAATTATTTTAAGCTATTCAGCCTGGTATTCGAACTATTGATGCAGAGCCAAATTGCCAGCAGGGGAGAGATCTGTCCAATCCAGGAGCTAAATGAGTCACTGAGAGTCAATCTGTTTTTCCCTTGCTGCTGGGGTTTCCTCCGGCCCTGGCCTCTCTCTCTCTGCTCCAGTCACACACAGAGCTGCAGGCTCAGCCCTCGTTGGCTCCCATCGCCTCCCATTCCCCTCTTCAGTCCTGCTTGCTGCAGCTGTTGATGGGGTCGGACCGGCTGGCTGCGGAGATTCAGGGCCTCAATCACACTGTAGTTGAGGCCTTGCTTTGACGGAAAATGAAGACATCTTTGCCTTGTTGCATTTGCTTCTCCAGTAATACATCAGGTATCTGGAGAGTAAGGCCCACGAGCAGAGCGTGTTATTGAGGTGCAATGCCAGTTCATCACTTCCCGCCTTCCAGTTTTCAGAGTGCTCTTCTACTTTTCCTAAGTCCAAATGGAGTCCTTAGAGCCAGAATCCTGCATGTGGTCATAAAATAATAAAAATAAAGGTCTGTGGATATGCTGGAGGTAGTGGCAGGGCAGAATGCCACCAACACAAGCCAGGCCTGCTGGAGTGGTCGCTCTTCAAGCACTGGAGAAAAATTCACAGTGCTTCTAATAACATATATATGTATTTTTTTCCCAGTAGAAATATTTTATTTCTAACAACATTTACTTAAAAACAAAATTCTTGTATTCTTCATGTAGGGTCAGCATTCAATTACACAAAAATATGCAGCCAACTTCAGAACTGTGTGTAAGATTAAGACAACTGGTATTTCATGGTAAATGATTAAATTAGCTAACACAGTTATATCCTGAACTTTGCCATTAGGACTGACATTTTTGTTCGATGTGCAATGAGGATTGTGGGTAATCTAAACTGGTGTGAGCTTTTTCTCTTTGAAACTCAAACAGAATTAAGGAACAGTATTCTCTGCAAATGGAATATGGAGTTTGAGAACAGCCACAGAAAGATTCTCCTGTAGTAAGCTGAACTGCCTTAGGAGTACTCAAGAATTAGAGAACTCAGGAATTAGAGAATTAGAGAACTGGAGAAATGAGGGGGCGTGGATAGGAGGGAGAGAAAAATTGATTAATTGATTTACTATAATTTTCAAATAGAAGTATCTGGGACAGTCAGACAAAACTAGCAGAGTTGTTTCTTTTTCACAGTGAAGCCCCAGGAGGAGAAAGCTTTGCCACCCCTGGGTAGCAAGTTATATTTTCACATTTCTGACTGCGTATTCCACATTTATGCTGATTTTTGGTCTCCCTGTCTCCAGCTTGCTAGGTGGCAAGGGCAGTTAGAGAAAAAAGGCAGATTTATGAAACACAGAAAAATTTCTCACTGAAATCAGGCTTGGATTTGTGAATCACTTTTTTTTTGTTCCCCTGTGGTCACTCCTGTGTGAGGTCAACTGCTTCAATTCTTTAGGTTTTGTAGAGGGGATTCCGGATTCCAGGAGTCCCAGAAGGTCCGGGGAGTGCTCCCCACATTTTAGCCAGAAGTAATTAACTAAAACATAAAGGCTCCGCTTTCTCTTTTCACATTTTGAGCCACAGATCATCTAATTCCAAGCTTCAGACATGAGATTTCAGATCGTTAGTGCAAAGCATCTTCCACAGGAGGCAATAAAATGTCACTTTATATAACTCAACTACAGTTACACTGCTTTCAGAAAGCAGGAATCTCCCTGAAAAGAAATTTACATGAAAACAGTCCCATTGTTTGAGAACTTATGCAAATATTGCACAAAGGGGTTTGATAGTGATTTTAAAAACTTAAATCTTTACCACTGCCTCAAAGATATCCTGAGAAACTTGGTTACCTCTAAAGGATTCCATTGCACTTATTTTTTTTAAATGTCTGTAATAGAGAGTTGTTTTAAAAATTTTCCCTAAACTCCAAACTTCTTCCTCAGCTTCACAGCCTTCTATAATGAATATCCTACAGAGAGCCTAGTGCATATTGGTTTAACACTTACTAGGATCACTCATTACTAGTTAAGAAAATTGAAGATAACAACCGTAGCGCCAAGTATTTTGAACAACATAAAATGTTTCTCCCGTGGGTGTAGCTCTTAGGGACCACATGGGGATACATACCCCTCAGTACTCAATCAGCACAAGATGAAGCTCTAAGTGTCTCAATCCATGTTGATTGCCTCTGAACTCCCCGGTGTTAGGAATCTGGATGTGTCCATTACTGCATGTTCAAGCAATGAACCGCCTGCGCCAGGAATCTGATTTCTGTACAAAGACATTAAGGGGCTGGGTGAGGAATAGGGTGTCAACCAAACTTGTGATATTTTCCTTTGATTTTCACTTTCTTTAAATTCTTCTGCATTTACTACCTAGCGACTGTCTGGCATTGGTACCCTCAGTTTCTTTTCTTCTGCTTCTCCTCTTAATTCAGTGCGGAAGATGATCAAAGTATGACGTTTCTTCTACCCCAGAGATTGGCATTTCTGCAGGCACAAATGAGCTTGGTTTTCAAGCACCAGTCTTTGAACACAAGGAATTCCTTTAATGATCATGCTGGACTATATAGACTTTGGAATCAGGCCCTTTGAATTCCAACTCTGCCATTTACCAACTTTGACACTTTGGGCAAGTCATTTTAACCTCTTTAAGCCTCAGTTTCCTTTTCTGTAAACAGGAATAATGATAACTAACGATAATAATAATAATCCTTTCTTATCAGTTAAAAATAAACTGAGCTGAAACTACTATTTGTACGCTGTCAACATATATGTGTGTGTGAGTACATATTTATTTCATATAGGTGCCAATGTACTATATAGAGTATGATGTAAATAAAATGCAAAAAATGTAAATTAAATAACAAGGTTACAAAATAAAAACAAATAATTTAATATTTTCATTTTATCCTGCACAAATAGTGGGAGCATTGCTTCCATTTTTGAGAACCATAATGCATGTAGTGTGTTTAGCAGACTGCATAGCACAAAGTAGTACTCAGGATGTGTTAGGTTATTACTTATGTTCATGCCTAAGGAAAAGTTTAATTGGCGAACCTTCAGTCATTCTTGCAATGGAGAACATTCCTTTTCATTTTGTTTTCTTCTTTGACGTGACTTTGCTCTTGTATAAGTAGCAGAGAATGGCTGAATTGCAAGTCAAACTCTTCCAACATGGAAGAAACTCGTTGCACAGTTCTGTTCAGCATTTTTTTTCTGCTCAGGTATGCTCTACATTCACAATTATTTTCCACAAAGTTTCCTGTTTGAAGGAGGATTGGTGACTTCCCTTCCTTCAGACAAGCAATGATGATAACATAGTTGTGTTCCCTTGTGTGAATCTGGGGTGACGTTGGCTCCTTGAGAAATGAAAACTTTATCATAAGAATCTGTGAAAATGGGGAAAATGGGAAAATGAGGACAGATTCAAAATGGGAGGAAAACAGAAAAATATCTATTATTTTTTTCTAATTCACCTTTAATGAAATCAGTACTGCCCTTTGGCATTAGCGATCATATGCAAAAGGTAAGACACATTGATTTTGGATTTTATTGTTGAAGCATGGAGTATAAGTCTAGATATTTGTATAAATATTCTTGGTAGAGATGCTTCTAATTGCACACTCATTTATTTGTTATTCCTAAGCATTGGTATATATGCTTAGCATTTACATCTATGTCAGGCACTGTGCTACTTTGAGTGTGAATTTATCTTCCGAACAAAGAGAAGCAAACCAAGGGAAATCAGGAAGCAAATCTAGCAAATCAGAAACAAATCTTGCAAATCAGGAACCCGGAATTTGCTAGAAAATTTAGTGTGAACCAAGTAGTGATTGACCTCACATTTAAAATTTAGTGTCAACCTTTCTTCTTGGAAGATCGTTTCTTTTTTCTTTTCTTTTTTTTTTCTTTCTTTTTCTTTTCTTTTTTGAGACAGGATCTTGCCCTGTTGCCCAAGCTGGAGTGCAGTGGTGCCACCATAGTGAGAGGTGAAACCAGCTGGACTTCCTGGGTGGAGTGGGGACTTGGAGAACTTTTCTGTCTAGCTAAAGGATTGTAAACGCACCAGTCAGCACTCTGTGTCTAGCTAAAGTATTGTAAATGCACCAATCAGCACTCTGTAAAAATGCACCAATCAGTGCTCTGTGTCTAGCTAAAGGATTGTAAATGCACCAATCAGCATTCTGTAAAATGGACCAATCAGCACTCTGTAAAATGGACCAATCAGCAGGATGTGGGCGGGGCCAAATAAGGGAATAAAAGCTGGCCACCTGAACCAGGAGCAGCAGCCTGTGGGGTCCTGTTCCACCTTGTGGGAGCTTTGTTCTTTCCCTCTTTACAATAAATGTTGCTACTGCTCATTCTTTGGGTCCACACTACCCTTATGAGCTGTAACACTCACTAAGAGGGTCTGCTGCTTCATTCCTGAAGTCAGCGAGACCATGAACCTACCAGAAGGAAGAAACTCCAGACACATCTGAACATCTGAAGGAACCAACTCCAGACACACCATCTTTAAGAACTGTAACACTCACTGCAAGGGTCCACGGCTTCATTCTTGAAGTCAGGGAGACCAAGAACCCACCAAAAGGAACCAGTTCTGGACACAAAAGCTCACTGCAGCCTCAACCACCTGGGCTTAAGTGATCTTCCCACCTCAGCCTCCTGAGTAGCTGGGACTACAGGCACATGCAACTATGCCCTCCTAATTTTAAAATTTTATTATCTTCTGTAGAGATGGGATCTTGCTATGTTGCCCAAGCTGGTCTTGAACTCTTGGGCTCAAGTGATCCTCTCATCTTGGCTTCCCAAAGTGTTGGGATTACAGGTATGAGTCACCATACCTGGCCTTGGAAATTATTTTATAACCTAAAATGTACATGCTTGGCAAAAGTCTTAAAATATTTTTAAAAATCAAGGAATTAAAGGCAGAATAGAAATTTGTGTTAATCTTGACAAAAGTATTCAGTAAGTACTCAGTAAGTATTTTAATTCTGTTTTGGTTATTCTGGATCCACTGGGTGTCCAGGTTTAGAGATTTCCTTTATGTTCAGCCTTTTCTCTTGGCTTCACTCTTCTTGAAGCATGAAATCTTAATGTAGTTAATGGTGATGTGCATGTGTTTGCATACTTTTTTTGTTCTCTTATTTCTGCACACAGAAAAGACCACATTTCCTGGCATTTAGGGGATTTGTGACTTGCACTAGTCAATGGGCTCTAAACTGAAGTGGGATGATGTTCATTCTGGGCCTAGGCATAGAAGAATGCTATGAGGTCCTCTTTGTCTTCTACAGTAGGGACATGACCAGATGGTGTAATCACCTTCAACCTGGGTCCCTGGGAACTACCTGGAGTTGCTCCTGGTGCCTGAGTAACCCTAGGAGTAGTGTATCGTGCTAACTTGTGATGAGTGTGTGGTGAAACAAAATATAAACCTTTGTTTTGATGATCCGCTGGGATTTTAGGGTTAATTTGTTACCTCAGCGTAATCCAGTCTATCCTGAGAGTTGCAGGGTTTTCAGTTTTTATGTTTTTGTTTTTCCTAGAAAAAGCAGAGATGTCTAGATCTTTCTCTAAAAATATTCTACTCTGAGAAATTGTGAGCAAAGTACCAAGATTTAAAGCCATCAGGAGACTGAAGTGAGAGCAACTTATGAAAAGATCAAGGAAAAGAACTCAAATATTTGGAATAAACATACATGTCCTGCTGGTCAGGTGTGCATATTGGAGAGTCAACACTGCATGGTGATTCTTTAAGGGATTCATCTAGGGAATCTGAATTGTGACCAGACTTTAACTTCATGAAAAATGAGGAAGAGTGCCCATTCAGGCTTTTAAAAATGAGAAATAAAGGATAACTTTTTAGCATGAGATTTTCAGAACTTGAAAATAATTTATACTGTGAATATCTCTAGGAATGATGATCACTTAGGTCTCTGAGAAAAAGATCCAGAAGAGGGAACCACAATTGGAAGCAAACAGAACTTATCAACACAGGAATGTACAGAGGGAAAATAACATTTTGGGTAAGAGCTCTCAAGTGTGTATTGAAGAGCTCCTAGTGTAACATTTTTCATCATCGAGCTAATCTGGCATTATACAGGATGAAATCATTTTCTTAAATTGCTAACTCAGAGTTGTCATGGAATAAAGCCCCTATGAGTAGAGTGGATATAATCAATATTCTAAGTTTGAAAGATAGTGACATTTCTGATTCCCCTAAAGGCCTGGAAGTGGTGGTTGCATGGCAGGCTCTAAGGCTGACTTGTTGATCTGTGAGGCTCTTTAAAATGTACTGTTAAGGCTGCTTTCTCCCTAATCTTAAACACTTGACCTTTGAGTCTGATATTCTTCAGTATTATTAGATTAGATGATTAGTTATTAAATATACTGTCTCCAGTAAATAGGTAATTGTGTAATGCAATGGCCCTCAGCCTTTCCAGGCCATGTTCCCATGGCATTTAGAGTTAGAACACTGAGTCCTTTTGTAGTAGGAGTCTTTAACCCTTTCCGTGGGTCAAAGAATGTACAGGGGTTTCCCTAGGTCTCAAAATCAGCTGACGAAGGGCAGTAAAAAATGTAGTGTGTCACATGCTTTTGAGAGTCATAGAATTCAAATATCACAGAACTTTTATCACATTTATGCCCACATAATAAGACTGAGTAATACATACACCAAGATTTTCCCTGTGACAAGATGAGTGTGATGAACATAGTCTAGGTCCTTCCTAGGCTTTATGTTGGGTGTTTGAGAAAAGCTTAAGCACTGTTTTGCAACCAAAATCATGCAGGTGTTAAAGTTTTAAATGTCTCTATTACTTCTTGCCAAATTTTGCCTGGCATGAAGGGGTGGGGACGGAGAGGGGAGGAAGAGTAGAGGGAGGGACAGGATCTAGCATGTTTTGATTCCTTAATGAGTGCAAAGCACAGTACTAGGCATTTTACATATACAGATTCATTTAATTGTCCGCTAAATAGAAATAAAGTTTGTGTTATTAGTCCTCATTTTGCATTTAAGGAACCTGAGGCTCAGGAAAGATAAAGTTGCCTAAGTCCAAACAGCCAGGGTAATTGAATTAGAATTTGGACTTGAGTTCAAAGTCCTTATCTTTCCAATGTCTCACAATGTCTTTATTTTATTAAGTGCCTACTATGTATAGATAAGGTGTTACTCATGTTGGCGGAAAAGGTAAGATGGTCAGGAAAATCTAGGAATGAATTATCCATGTGCTGTTTTTTAATTCAGTGTTTTTGGTGGCACATTGTAAGGAACACAAAAGAAGTACTGAGACACAATGATATCTCCTTAAATTAGAAGCTGTAACCTATTTGACAAGGCAAAGCATCATGTATCAAACAATTCCTAAATTGGGTGCTATGAATGATACATCTAAAAGTTCCCAGAGATAGAGGTAAGCATGCTATGGAGATGACTACTGAAACCTGAGAGACTATGATTTTGTAAAATAGCCAAGATTTGGATAGAAAGGGCATTTCAGATACGCGGCATGGAAAGCCGTGAAATGAGGCATGATGGTTTTGCAGAAAGACCAACCTAACTGGGGAAGAGGAGCTGTCTGCTCTGATTGCCTTCCCCTGTCCTGGTCTGTACTAGTCCTCTGTGCTCCTCTCTCATTGCCTTTACCACACCCAGGTAATTAACCACATGTGATGCATGCACATCCATCTTCCCCTGTGAACTTCTTGGGAATAGGGGCTGCCACCTATTCACCTTTTATTCTCAGCGCTTAAAGCAGTTCATGGCGCCCATTAGGTGCTCCATAAATAATTGTGAAGTAGATGGATGGAAAGATGGATACAGAAGAAAGGATGAATAGTGGATGATACACTTAGAAAAAAAAAGGGAATCAAATTGACACAGAGACAGGAAAAATGTTGAGCCAGATATGACAGTAAAAAGTTCTTGATTGAGTGTGTAAACAAATACAAATAGTATTTATGAGTGGGTTAGAATGATGAAAGACTAGGAGAACTGAGGTGATAAGAGGATAAGAGCATGCATCAGTGAAAGCGAGAATGAGGAAGAATGAGGAATTGAAGTCAGAGAGTAGGGAGCAACCATGGGCTTTGGTTAGAGCTCTGATGGAAGGGAGAGAAGAGAATGGGCGTCTTCTAGGAAGAAATGTGGGATGCAGGGAAAAGGATATAGTTTTAGGAAATAATGAGCACACTTCTAGACACGTTAAAAAATTGTAAAATGAGCTTAAATGATGGTACTGAGCGTTAAGTGCTAAGAGGGGCATTCAGGGTGACTTTAAGTATTTTGGAAAATATATGGAAAGAGGCTGGGAGTAGAGATGTGGATGTCTGGACAGAGTCAAGATTCTACCTGTTGCAGTCAGAGTCCGGATGTGTCTGTGGGTGAGCGATTGCCTCACCAACTCCTGGAGATTATGGATTCTCCCTGGAAGCCACAGAAAGTTTGAGGTGTGAAATGATCCAAGTGACTTAATTCACCATGAGATTTCCTAAGACCTTGGTATGGGATTTCAATCTCCCGTTAGTCAAATTAAATTAATTTTTGAAGCCTCTTGACTGATGGTGAGCAAAGCCCAGACAAAGGCATCCCAATGGGCTACCAGTGCCTCAGATTTCCATCCTGCTTGACTTGACCATGTGTGCGTGCGCGCGCGCACACACACACACACACACACACAGAATTAAGGTTAGGGTTGGGACAAAGAGAAAGGCACACACAACACATACATTTCTAGCCATTCTGAATTTCTAGCCATTCTAGATGGTCTTTCGTCAGCAAAGGATCCTTGCACTCAACATTCAGCCAAAACAAGGCTAGTGTTCTTATCATAGCATACCACACCCGCATAGAGACAAGAAACATTAACCACAGGACGCTCAACTCTCCTAAAGCCATGAGCCAAGCCCAAATCATGACTGAGAACTCTAGACCTCAGTCATTTCTCCTGCTCATGAAGGCATTCCTTTTTTGAACTGAAAACAAACTCATAAATAAACATCTCCTTCCTCAGTGCCCCCAAACAACTTGATGGACAGAGAACTCTGTATTTTATAGGAAATGTTTGCAGATTTTTATGGTAAGTTTCCAAAAATAAAAGCACAAACATTTCTCCTCACATATATTTGTTATGATAGCTACTGGTCCAAGCAGGAATACATATCATCCTGAAAGTAGAGAATGCACCAGGATCGGATCTTACCCATTTTCATAAACACCATGGAGCATAGTTAGCTCAGAATCCTACAGAGACCACTTGACTTATCTATACAGCTCAGACCCACACTGGTGCATCAAGGTAGTTTAAGGTTTGGGGAACAGGTTCCCTTACTGACAAATAGCATAATTAGGCATAATGTCTTAAGCGAACATATTAGCTCGGGCTTTTAACAGTGTGCAAGCCTCAGCTTCCGCAATAACAACCTAATCTTGTGTGGGAGCCGTCCCAGGCTTCACTTGAACATAGGCACTGTTGTCCACCCGCAGATAAAGCTTGGAATGGTTTTATTTATATCGTCCTCGTTAGTCATGCAATCTGTGTGCAAACAAAACAACATTATTCTTATCTTCTTGGAAAGTTTAATTCATTAGCAATTAAAAACTGGTGCAGAAGAAGGGCCAGGCACCCGGAAAAAGCTCTTCCTAGCACAACACACCCCGAAAGAGCGGTTTGTGGGAGCAACTTTCACTAGTAACAGCACCGTGACATTTGCTGAATTGTTGCACAGCCTTGTTTTTAATAGTTTAGCCATGTAAGGATTATGCCACTGTAATTAAATAAGATAATGTAGCCAACAATCTCTTCAAAGTACCGTGTTGAAACTTGCTGTCCTCAGGCCCTTGCCAGAGCCCATTCCTGCTGTCTGCTCCCTGCTCCCTTCCTTGTCTGGCTTGTTTTTAGGGGAGGTTGCCTCTGGGTCAGGTTCCTGTTGTTGTGACAAAGGCTTCTTAGGAGGAGAAATGGCTTGGCCCTAGAAGGTGGTTAAGGACTACAGATTGAGTGAGTCCTATTTGGAACAGGGATGGGACTTACAGTGTTCTTTGCCTGTCTTAAGGTCAGGGAACTTAAGAATAGCAAACCTGGACTACTGTGTCAAAAAGTCATGCTCAGTTGGGCCTGACGGGGTGCTCCTATAGTCCCAGCTACTCCGTGGGCTGTGATAGGTGGATAGGTTGAGCCCAGGAGTGCAAGTCCAGGTTGTGCAACATAGCAAGACCTTGTCTTTAAAAAAAAAAAAAAAAAGTCATGTTTAATGCAAGATGTTAATAATAGAGGAACTGTGGGAGTAGAGGTAGGGTAGGGAGAGGGTATATGGGAACACTTCGTACTTTCTGCCTAACTTTTCTGTAAACCTAAAACAACGCTAAAGGGTAGTCTATTATTAAAAACAAAAGCAAGTCAGGCTCACCCATGGCTCCGAGATGTGAGGGGCCAAGATTTACTTTTAAAAGACTTTTCTTCTTCTCCGTAAGAAGTTGAACACAAGGAAACACTGAGATTTGGAGGGCTACACCCAGGACAGGGAATTAGAAACAAAACAGTTCCCTGGCTGCCTTCATTGGTGGCATTCCATTCGTGTGGAAAGTGAGACTTGACCCGACTGAGCGGACCTCTAGGGTTAGCACCACTTGAGCTTTGTCTGACCCTGGAATAAACAATACGTCTACTCTTTAGTTTGGCATTGCATGGGCCAACTTCTTCCTTAAATATTTCACTTTCAACTGCTTAACTTTATGTAGGTCAGCCTCAGTGCTGTTGAAAAAAATTTTTGCTAAAAATAATAAACAGTTTTGGAAATAGATTACATCTAAAATAAATAAGGTTAATGTAGAATAATACATCTTAGGGCTAGTGGGGACTTCAGTTATCATTTGGTGCAAAGTTTGCCTGCTCTTAAATAGGCATGAAAGAGTTAAATAATGCAGCCCTAGCAAGGCAGGTAGTAGAAGTTTTTTAATCCGAGCTGCTGCCCCTGGGGGTAAGAGGAAGAGATATTTGATAGTCCAAAGCCGAAAGTAAATATAGAGTAAATTACTTCCACGTAATTGGGGAGATTATTTCAAGTACATTGCAACTTGGAAATGGATGGCTTCTTTTTAAAACCTAGGGTGACCTGTAAATCTCCCATCCTGGTTTCAAGGTGGCACCAAGGGAAGGAGCAAGTCCTGGCTTTCAAGGGCAGCTATAGCTGATATATTTTGTAAAGTCAAAGCTAACATCTCTCATATTGGCATTACTCAGATCCGTGCAGTAGTTAATAGGAACAGAAATAGAAAGAGACATAGAAATGTGGCCAACAGAAAGACACTACCTTAAAAGTCTGAGCTGTAAACTTTGGTAGATGGAAAACAGAAAACTCTTTGCAATTAATATAATTGCCCTTGTTCAAGGAAATAGTCAATTTGATTTGAAATGGGGTGGAAAAGCCTGGGAAGGGATCTGTGTGAGACACCTAAAAGAATTACTGTACATTTTTCCACATAATGGGCCAATTTTCCCATTCTTTGGTTTTAGTGCTCCCTTTTATAGTCAGTATGACTATGCACCAATCCTATTTCCAAGTGGTCGTCTTTCTAATATTTGTCTTCTCCTCTTTTTTTTTTTTCTTTTTCAGACGGGGTCTCATTCTGTCACTCAGGCTGGACTGCAGTGGCATGATTATAGCTCTCTGCAGCCTCAAACGCCTGGACTCAAGCAGTCCTCCCACCTGCCTCCTGAGTAGCTGGGACTATAGGCATGTGCTACCAAGTCCAGCTAATTTTTAAGTTTTTCGTAGAGATGAGGGTCTTGCTATGTCACCCAGGCTGGTCTTGGACACGTGGCCTCAAGTGATCCTCTGGCCTCAGTCTCTCAAAGCTCTGGGATTACAGACATGAGCCACTGCACCCGGCTCTGTCTCCCCTTGCTATGTGGGTTGGCTCTAGAACAAGAGAATCCTTGTTGAGATTCATGGCTGCCCACCCCCCATCACCTCTCTGACTTTGGGCAAGTTGCCTGGCCTCTCTCAGCCTTTATTTTCTTTTTGTGAAATGGGGATAACAATAGTACTTGCCTCATAGGCAAAATGTTGTGAGAACTAAATGAGAAAATGCATGTAAAGCACTTGGCACTTAGTTCTTTTTATGATTATGATGATAATCACACACAATAAATTATTTCTCACATCACATGCTGTTTAGCCTATTCACTGTTCTATTTTTCCTGAAATCAGTTCAGTGTGTAGCACCCAGAATTGAACAAAACACTCCCGATGTGACCTGATAGTGCAAAGTAAACTATCATCTCCTTCATTTTAGGTTTTATGTTTCTATTAATGCAGTCTAAAGGTAGGATATGAGTTGTTTTGTTTATGTATCTTTTTTTTTTTTTTTTTTTTTTTTTTTGCAGGGATGGGGAATGACTATCTTCAGTAAAACTGCTCAGTAAAATCTCTCCTATTGTGTGTTGTGCTTTAATATTTAGTTTTGGATACTAGTGCAGGATCTTAAGTTTATCCCATTACATGTGATTTCTTTAGTGTTAGTTCCTTTTCAAAACTGTATAAGCCATTCATTCATTCATTCATTTTAGAAAGTCAAACATATATTTATCATGAGCCAGCACAGTGCCAGTTATTTGCCATGTTCTGAGATTTTAAACATTCATTGGTGTTTTAATTGTGCATGATTTCTATACCTTCCTCTGAATTGTTGTGTAACATGTTTGGATAATACAGAGCTAAGGGCACAGGCTAAGAAATATCTTTAGAAACTTTCCTCTAGGCTTACCAGCACCCTCAGGGCACTGTCATTTAAATATTATGAATTCATCTTGTGTGGTATCATTTGGTACAAATTATTTTCCAACTTGACTAGCAAGAAATCTTGAGACTTTCTCAGAATTCTTGTTCAAGTCAAGATTCACTATATCTTTCTAGTCACCTAACTCAATATTCCTGTCAAAATAAGATGAATCTGATGTGATTTTTTTTAAAAAGTGAAATTAGGCTGGCTTGTTTCCTAATGGGCCCAGAGGACATATTCCCATTCCAGAACTTTGAAGAATTTAAGTGCAAACAACACAGTGCCTAAAGCATGTCAGCTGTCTGTTTCGGATGCTCGTCCTACCATGTGTAGCATGGTGAAGACAGGAGTCAGAGGTTGGGAAGTTTAGCTGGGTGAAAAAGTCTGCCCTAGGGCATGCCCTTCCCACTGCTGAGGAGCAGTTGCTTTACATTGTATTTGACCTAGTTTTTGTAAATATTTCTGCCTTCCTGGGTTACTTGTGATCATGGGGCATGGACTTACTCATCTCTTGTAATTCCAATCAGTGCATGACACATCATAGCTGATCCTCAATTATTTTTTAAGTTAATGTACACAATTTGTCAATCGAATGCCTAACCTATTACAATTAAGGAGAGAGAATACTACCCCCTTTCAGCCCAGGTATATGGCAAATGGAGATGTCTATAGGTATTAGGACATCCCTAGAAACTTTTAGAAAGGCATTGGAGGAATGCCTCCTTAAACTGTGTGAAACTCCAGTGATTAGCAATGGAGTCTAATGAATGAGAGGCAGTACAATGGCTTTCTCAAAATATTGGGAAATTCGTGATCTTTTTCTCTCCTTTATCATTCCTAGGCTTTTGGAAGTCTGGATTGCAGTGGGGCATTTTATATTAAAAAATCATCTTCCCATTCTGATCTTTGCAAAAATTTTTCTGTTCCTTAAATTTGTTCAGAGTAAGAGATTGCAGATTGCTTCTGTGGACTTATTGAAGGTAAGTATTATCTCTTAATATTTGTATCTCCAGTGTCTGGCACATTGCTTGGTGGTGAGGAGGAACTCAATAAATGTTTGTTGGGTGAGTAAGTAATATTTGTGAAAGTGTTTTGTAGACTATGAAACTGCACAAACGAAAGATCACAAGGATGATTGCTTACAAAGCTCAGAAATTGAAGTGGAACTCTTTTCTTAATGTAATACACACATACACTTTACACATTTTCTCTTTGAATAGTGGCTGCATTTTTTTTTTTTTAAATGGAACACTGGGCTACTTTTAAACATTGAAATCAAAATGTACATGCCCACTTTTTATTAGTAGTTGCTCCATTTGCTCTTCCAGCTTTGGCTCAAAAACATCTATTTGTATACTTAGTATCACTGTCCTTAGTTACCTCCATCCCTTGCCTTCTCACCCATCTTTAGTCTGCCATATGATCTTGACATAGATTTTCAACTGTTAGACTGTCAGGCTTTCAAGGATGCATTTTAAGAAATCAGTTTCTTTGAAAGCACTTGAACCGGAAGTCAAATGGCATGATGTAAACCAATAGTTTTTCAATGAAGAAATGAAAACCCTTGATAATTACAAATAAGGAATCTAACCTATTGACACCAATTTGGTTATACTGTATTGATTCCTACAAAAATATTATGAGAGAGTGGGCTACTTATACTCTACTGATCAGATTACAAGTATACTTAGTAAAGACAGAAGTAGTATAGGCATAAAAGAGTTTACCTTAAAATGTCACCTGATGTTAGTTGTCCCTCACTGATTCTAATAATTTCCTTTATTCAGGTGGATCTGGCTGTTGGTGGAGATCCCTAGACTGCATGAGGCCATGGGCATGATCTGGAGACACAGCAGGTGAGTCCAACATGTCAAGGGCAGATGACAATGAACGGAAAAAGCTGGTCTTGCTACTTTCTCAGTAACAGTGACTAGCAGTGTGTATGAGGAGATCAAAATTCTAAAGGTTCCCACAAATTTCTCAGTTTCCTATTTAGGGCTTCAGGTCTTTGCAGATAATCTTCCAGATATGGTCTTTGTCTGTTTTCCTTATTTTTCTGTGAACTGGTATAAATGAAGGTGGGTTGGGTCGGGTGGGTGGGGCTTTGAGGCCTTCCATTTCCTCTGAGCTAGATGTGCCAGGAGGAGGCCCCTGAGAAACTCAGGCAGTTCCACATATGCCAGCTCCCACACAGCTCAGCAGGACTTGACAATGATTGCACTGTGTGGCTTTCATCCTTCTGCGCAATTGGCAAATCCAAAATTTCTAGGTAGAGGGGTTTAGGGTGGCACTCTGGAGAGGAGGAAGGATCAAGGGCATTGTCTTGAAGCTGTTTTGCCTAACAAGCACCACTTTTTAACTTAGCTTGAATGCTTATTTTGACATATCTTGGAGTTAAGTACACAGAAATTTTGAAGAGGAACCCTAAGGAAACTCCAAGTTACCCCTGGGTGTGGCCAATAGAACTCAACTGTGGTAAACACTTCAAAGCCTCCATAGTGTTGTATGAAGCATGGAATCCCTCTTCTGAGGGTCTGAATTCACCCTCCAGGGAAATGTTTTTCAAAGTGTTGCCCTACTGAACCATGTAATCAAGAGTCAGGATGGGGTGGGCTTCTAGTGGAGGAGAGCCTTCATCTGTAATAAGCATCTTGGACAGAAGCAATGCATAGTAAAGTCTGAAACCACTATCCATGGAAAGAACTTCAAGACCTCTTATCCTTCTGATGTATGGAATTTCTGAATTTTTTATTGCTTTGTATCTCCCAGGGGCATTTTGGAATGTGAAGACCTCCACTAGATTACTTTCCCCATTGTAACTATGAAGTCTGTTTCTTTTTGAGTGAATCAAATTATCAAAGGGCACCCCTCAAAGCCTTTCATGCTGCATCTAATGAGGAGCTCACTTACATTTATAGTACACAGTATTGGCCGTCACCCTGGGCAAAATAAAAACACGACAATAATATTAATACCACATATTTGAATAATAGTCTATGATTCACAGTTACATAATTAAATTGCATGGTTAAAGTCATAGCAAATTCATAGTTAAATCTCATCAATTTTTACAATGTACTGTCAGGATAAGGCCATATTATTTCTGTTTTACAGATGAGGAGTTTGAGACTCAGAGAAAGCAATGACATACCTTAGGTCAGCTGACTAGTGTACACAGAGGAATTTGCTTTCAAGTCAGATATTCCAACCCTCGTCCACTGATGCTAACTCATGCCATTAGATAGTCTCCCAAGTGGCTCTCAGGAAGATTTGTTGATATCAAATCACCTGAGTTCTGACATTTGTTGTCCCTTTGGGAAAATCTCCACTTAGATTGCCATGGACATCCACTTGGTGAGTGACAGTTTTCTCTAAGGGAAGATGCTTCTTAGTTGATCTTGCTCCACCCTTACCTGCCAGCTTTACCCTAGGCCTCAGCATTCTTGATACAGAGCACATCCTCTCCTATCTTGCTTGCCATTGTATTGCTCATATCAGGGAGGGTGTGACTCTAAGATTTCACAAAAATCCTTTTTCTCGTATCTGATTATGCCATGTTTATAGACACACTGTAGACATGTTATCATATTTTCTACTTCTTTGTTTTAATCATCTTGATTTAATCCCTATGAGCTCATATTCCTTCATTAATGTCATCGAATTAAAAGAGGAAAAGGGATTTTGGAGGATTATGCTGGATTTCCCCAAAGACAGGCACGATAATGGTCCACTCAGCCTCTGCTATGCCCTTCCTGTGGCAGGGACACACTATCAGGGAATGCAGCCTGTAATAACTAGACCCCCCCCATTGTCACATAGGTCTTCCTTTTGTTCAACTGAAATTTTCATCTTTTCCCTTCCACACATTGGTCCTTGTCTTGTCCCTGTTCATGTGAAAGTTTCTCAAATATATGAGCCAGTCATCATGTAGCATTAAAGTTATATAACTGGAAGTTGTTATGTTCTGAACCATGTCTCCCCAGATTCGTATGTTGAATTCCCAACCCCCAGTGCTTCAGAATGTGACTGTATTTAGAAATGGGTTAGCATTAGTTTGTTTTCACACTGCTATAAAGACATATCTGAAACTGGATAATTTATTAAGAAAAGAGGTTTAATTGATTCACAGTTCTGCAGGCTGTACAGGAAACATGGCTGGGGAGGCTTTAGAAAACTTACAATCATGGTGGAAGGTGAAGAAGCAGACACATCTTCACATGGCTGGCAGGAAAGAGAGAGAGCAAAGGGGGAGGTGCTACACACTTTCAAACAACCAGATCTTGTGAGAACTCTATCACGAGAACAGCAAGAGGAAAGTCAACCCCCATGATTCAGTCACCTCCCACCAGGCCCCTCCTCCAACACTGAGAATTACAATTAGATGTGAGATTTGGGTGGGGACACAGAGCCAAAGCATTTTATTCTGCCCCTGGCTCCTCCCTAATCTCATGTCTTTCTTACATTTCAAAACACAATCATGCCTTCCCAACAGTCTCCCAGAGTCTTAATTCTTTCCATCATAAATTCAAAAGTCCATGTCCAAATTTTCATCTGAGACAAGGTTAAGTCCCTTCCAAATATGAGCCTGCAAAATCAACAACAAGTTAGTTACTGTAAAGGTAAACTGAGGCCGGAGCCGAACTGGGAACGAAGACACAAGGCAAATGGCAGTGAGAATAGCCTTTATTAGGGCTTGCAGGCGAGGTTCCTCGGTCCAAGGGCACGGGCCGAGGAAGTCGTACTGAGGGAGGAGGGTAGGGACCTTTTATA
Source organism: Theropithecus gelada (assembly GCF_003255815.1). Taxonomy (NCBI): domain Eukaryota; kingdom Metazoa; phylum Chordata; class Mammalia; order Primates; family Cercopithecidae; genus Theropithecus; species Theropithecus gelada. Next base: position 115,298,580 of record NC_037668.1, read on the forward strand.
GCTCGAGCGATGGGGAAGTTGGTTGTGCAAGACAAGTCCTGGGGGGTCTTGAAACTGCAATATCACTAGGAAGGAGTCTCTAGAAACTGTTTAACCGAAATTGCTGTTTACAGGTTTGCAGAAAGGTCACAAGGGAGTGCAGCTGCCTAACTGAAACTCTGACGCACGCAAGCCTGTGGGTGTATGTAAGGGTGAAGGCCGGGCCTAGGTCCTTGCCTAACAGTTACTTCCTAGATACAATGTAGGGTACAGGCATTGGGTAAATGCTCCCATTCCAAAAGGGATAAATCAGCCAAAGCATAAAGGATACAGGTCCTATGCAAGTCTGAAACCCAGCAAGTCAGTCATTAAATCTTAAAGCTCCAAAATAATGGAGCTTAAAGCTGTTGGTGGATTTACCATTCTGAGTCTGGAGGATGGTGGCCCTCTCCTCAAAGCTCCGTTAGGCAATTCCCTAGTGGGAACTTTGTGTGGAGGTTCCAAAACCATGTTTCCCCTCCATACTGCACCAGGAGAGGGTCTCCATGAACGCTCCGCCCCTGCAGCAGTCTTCTGCCTGGACATTCAGGCATTTCCATACGTCCTCTAAAATCTAGGTGGAGGCTCCCAAGCCTCAACCCTTGCCCTCTGTGTACCCACAGGCTTAACACCACATGGAAGCCATGAGGCTTGCAACTTTCACCCTCTGGAGCAGTGGCCTAAGACATATCTGGGGCCCTTTGAACCATGGCTGGAGCTGGAGCAGCTGGGATACAGGGAACTATGTCATGAGGCTGCACAGAGTAGCAGGGCCCTGGGCCTGACCCATGAAACCATATAACCCTCCTATGCTTCCAGACCTGTGATGGGAGGGGCAGCTGCAAAGGTCTCTGGAATGCCTTGGAGGCATTTCCCCATTGTCTTGGCTATTAGCATTTGGCTCCTCTTTACTTATGCAAATGCAGCTGGCTTGAATTTCTCCCCAGAAAATGAGATTTTTCTTTTCTACCACATGGCGGGGTGTAAATTTCCCAAACTTTTATGCTCTACTTCCCTTTTAAATGTAAGTTCCAGTATCAAATTTTCTCTTTGTGCATGCATATGATTGTATGTTGTTAGATGCAGCCAGGCCACATCTTGAATGCTTTGCTGCTTAGAAATTTCTTTTGCCAGACACTCTAAATCATCTCTTTCAAGTTGCAAGTTCCACAGATCTCTAGCACAGGGGCACAATGCCACTAGTCTCTTTGCAAAAGCATAGCAAGAGTGACCTTTACTTCAGTTCCCCAATAAGTTCCTTATCTCCATCTGAGACCAGCTTGGCTATCTCTGTCCATATTACTATCAGCATTTTTGTCAAAACCATTCAACAAGTCTCTAGGAAGTTCCAAACCTTCCCTCATCTTCCTGTCTTCTTCTGAGCCCTCCAAACTGCTCCAACCTTTGTCCATTACTCAGTTTCAAAGCAGCTTGCACATTTTCTGGTTTCATTATAGTAATGCCCCACTATTTGGTACAAATTTTCTGTATTAGCCCCTTCTCACACTGCTATAAAGACATACCTGAGACTGGGTAATTTATGAAGAAAAGATGTTTAATTGACTCACCATTCTGCAGGTTGTACCAGAAGCATGGCTGAGGAAGCCTGAGGAAACTTACAATCATGGCAGAAGGCAAAGGGGAAGCAGGTACATTTTCACATGGCCAGCAGGAGAGAGAGAGAGCAAAGCGGGAGGTGCTACACACTTTCTGACAACCAGATCTGGTGAGAACTCTATCATGAGAACAGGAAGGGGGAAGTCCGCCCCCATGATTCAATCACCTCCCTCCAGGCCCCTCCTTCAACACTGGGAATTACAATTAAACATGAGATTTGGATGGGGAAACAGAGCCAAACCATATTAGGGTCTTTAAGAGGTAATAAGTTAAAATGAAGTTATTTGGGTGACCCATAATTCTATAGAACTGATGCCCTCGTAAGAAGGGGAAGAGACACCAGAAGTGCCAGCACAGAGGAAAGGTCCTGGAAGGGCACGAGGTAAAGACAGCCATCTACGAGCCAGGGAGAGAGGCCTCAGAAGAAACCAAAGCCACAAATACCTTCTCTTAGACTTTCAGTCTCCAGAGCTGTGAGAAAATACATTTCTGTTGTTTAAGCCACCCAGTCAGTCTGTGGTACTTTGTTATGGCTGCCCTAGCAGATGAATTCAGTCGTCAAATGTATATGACTTTGAAACCACAGAGAAAGGTGAGATTATCTGGCTAGAGATCCAAGGTGAAAGGGGTGGAGAGCTATGGGGTAAATCACTTTACACAGTGGGTATAGGAAGAAGGGCCTATGAATAACACAGAGAAGAACTGAGATAGAACAGAGTTAAAGATGACAAGGGAAGACAGAGTTCTTTGCTTCTTTTATTTTGGGTTCACATCTCTTAATCTTGTGTTCACTTTTGTCAAGGTCATCCTCAGAATTTACACTCTCTCTCCTTTTGTGCCCCCATGGACCATCAAGAAGGTGTAGGCTTCAGATCTGAAGATTGGTCACCACAAAATTCAAAGGTAAGTGAAAGGGTTTATATTAGTGTCACTGAATCAAGGGCCAATCTCAAAATTTACTTGGGGAATTTTTCAAAGTGCACATTTATTTGACATACACTATGAAATTTCATTTTAGTATAGATTTGTGGTGGGATACTACCATATATTTTGAAAACAAACAAAAAAAAGTTCCCCAAACCCACAGAATCCCCAGGTGTTTCTGATGTATACATTGATGGAGATAAACTAATCCAGATGAAAAGACAAATGAATTTTTTTCTACTTGCCTGGAAATAATGCCAGATGATTATAGATTTCAAACTTCATGGAAAATTGAAATGTCCCCCTTTTGTAGGGGAAATGTTTTGTTAATCTAGCATACACAGGTTATGTTTTCTATTCTTATTACTTTTAATAATAATTTTTTTTCTTTTCTTTTTTTTCAGAGATAAGGTCTTTGTTGCTCAGGATGGAGTGTAGTGGTGCCATAGCTCACTGTAACCTTGAATCTCTGGGCTACTGGCATACACCACCATGCTTGGCTAATTGTTTCTTATTTTTCGTAGTGACAGGGTCTTACTGTGTTGCCCAGGCTGGTCTCAAACTCCTGACCTCAACTGATCCTCCCACCTTAGCCTCCCAAAGGGCCAGGACTACAGGCATGAGCCACCATGCCCAGCCTACTTTTTTTTTTTTTTTTTTTTTTTTGAGATGGAGTATTGCTCTGCAGCCCAGGCTGGAATGCCGTGGTGTCATCTCAGCTCACTGCAGCCTCCCGGGTTAAGTGATTCTCCTGCCTCAACCCCCAGGTAACTGGGTCTACAGGCACCTACCACCACCCCCAGCTAATCTTTTTTCTTTTTTTTTTTTTTTTTTGAGATGGAGTCTCACTCTGTCATCCAGGCTGGAGTGCAATGGCTCAATCTTGGTTCATTGCTACCTCCGCTTCCCAGGCTCAAGCAATTCTCCTGTCTTAGCCTCCTGAGTAGCTGGGACCATAGGCACCAGCCACCACACATGGCTAACTTTTGTATTTTGAGTAGAGATGGGCTTTCACTATGTGGGCCAGGCTGGTGTCGAACTCCTGGCCTTGTGATACGACCACCTTGGCTTCCCAATGTGCTGGGATTACAGGCGTGAGCCACCGTGCCCGGCCTACCAGCCTACTTTTAATGGTAATTTTGAAAATGACAGTTGACCTGGTAGCCCTTGGGGATGTTTGTGTTCCTCCTTCCAGCAAATTGCCTTACTTGGGCAACAGGCACTGCTCCTCTCTCATGTGTCAGAAAATCAGTCTGAAACTAGCTATCAAAGCGTACAATAGTCTATCATGTTGACCATCACATTATTCTTTGTGACTAGGGAGAACTCCCCTGTTTTCTCAAATCTCTATCTGCTGAGAATTAGGAATCATTTCTATACAATAAAGAACTATTGCTGGCGAGGCGCGGTGGCTCAAGCCTGTAATACCAGCACTTTGGGAGGCCGAGACGGGCAGATCACGAGGTCAGGAGATCGAGAGCATCCTGGCTAACACGGTGAAACCCCGTCTCTACTAAAAAAAAATACAAAAAACTAGCCAGGCGTGGTGGTGGGCGCCTATAGTCCCAGCTACTGGGGAGGCTGAGGCAGGAGAATGGCGTAAACCTGGGAGGCAGAGCTTGCAGTGAGCTGAGATCCGGCCACTGCACTCCAGCCTGGGTGACAGAGTGAGACTCCGTCTCAAAAGAAAAAAAAAAAAAAGAACTATTGCTCACCAGAAAGTATATTCTACTTTCCTGTGGAAGAAAACTTATGACATTGAACTTGTTAAAAAGCCGTTTTCACAAGCTCAAATAAAACCAGTCTTCTTCATCTCCCCTCCTACCTCTATTGGCTCAAGTATGAGCAACTGAAGGATACTACACTGCAAAGGAGATGTTGGGCTTCAGGCTGAAGCAAATCCGGGCTAACCAGAGTTAATCAAATTCTTTATTTAAAAAAATGAATCGTGCCACTCTAACTTAGATGTTTCGGAGAAATAGTAACACATTTTTTTAAACCGAGTTCTTGAATTTTTAAAAAACCACTGCTCCTTTCCTTTTGGGTAAGTGAGGAGGCAACAGGGTCTTGAGAATCACCAGGACAGCCAGACTCTGTTAGTTTACTTTCAGGTGAATACATTAGGTTCTGAGTAGATAGGCAGAGCTACTATACACTATGCCTAAAACATCACAGTGGAAGGGTGTGTGTGTGTTTGTTGGGGGTGGAGGGGCCTGGTCCTGAGATTTATCAAGCCTACCTTGTGGGTACTGACTTGACTGGTTCATCTACTTTAGGGACGATGAGAATATACTCCCCTGCCCCAAATTATATTTTATCCAGGTGCCATGGTGTCTGACACTCCATCTGTAATGGTTAATTCCTTTGGCTTTCTTTCCTGCTTTTAAAATGAACGTTCTCTTGGTTTGTGCAAAACACTAAACTACTTTACGAAGGCAGATATGCTAATGTAGGAAACTGCGTTGTTTTCCATTGGTTGAAAAGGACTAGTGGAGCTGCAGGAAGCTTGGAAGTTCATCAGTAAGAATGGAGGGAGGCTGCCAAGAAGGTGAAGGGAAGGAGAAGGGCCACAGACACAGATTTTGTCTACTTGGGAATTTTGAATGGGATTGACCCTACCACTCAGTAATAGTTAAAAATGAAACAAAACAAAAAACAAGGTTTTTGAAAGTTGTTTGAATCCAAGTGTACTATTTCAATAATGGAACTGGGCAAGACTTATAAAGCTGGCGTAGGGAAGAGTGATTAGGATTGCAAACATAAGCATGAGGTGTAAATCATGACATTTATTTGGGCACAGAAGCCAGATCATTAATGTTTGAGGAGCACCTTTCGAAAATCAAATGTAGAGGGCAGAAAACAGTGTTGGCTTTTTACACTATTTCTCTCTTTTTGAGGGAAGTCAGAGAGTTGAGTTATGAAGCATTAAAAGATCATTTTATTCCCACACTCAATTTTCTTCTTTTCACTTAGAGAAAACCTTTTAGGCCAAAGACCATTGGAAGTGGCCCTGGTTCCTCCAGGTTTAACTCACCAGCCCCTAATTTCTGCCGGACCTTCAATTCAGTCGACTGTGTTTCAGGAGGGAAGTGATTCTGGTGACCTCACTGTAGGGAGACAGGAGCCTCTGGCAAGTTACCAAACTGCCAGCCTATTGTACATGAGCGAGGCTCTTCGCTTTCGCAGAGGAAAGCAGTGCTGTTGTAGGTCAACAGTCAATTGTGTCCCGGAAGTCGTTAAGTGCATGGGGCATTCTAACCACTGCTGCTGGTGGAGAGACCTGGCTGTCGCCTACATCTCACCTTCAGAATGTGGCCCTGATTAAGCTCTGCAGGTAGAGTTCTGGTTTCTGAGAAGGGTACAGGGCCTGAGGACATGTTGGTATTTCTTCCTCATGCCGCTTCTGACGACACAGAGAAGGGTGTTCTGGCCACATTAGCCAGTTATTGGTTCCCCAAATAACTTTGGTTTTAGACACCTGACTTGACTCTGTGAGTGAGTGGAAGGCTGTTTTCTCTGACTGTTTTTGCATCTTGGCTTTCATGTCTCTACATGAACATTCAGCCCACAGATTTCTGTTATCTAATCAGGCGCATCAGTCTGTGATGGAGATGAGAGGGGAGGAACACCCCGTTGACTCAGATTTTGCACAAACAAAATTCAGTCTTGTTAGCAATGGCAGGAAGAGTATTCACGGCTGCTCAGATCAGATCTTTCCCTGACAATCTGCAGGGCAGTGGAAGTGGGTGAGGAGTTTTTATGGCAAGATAAGCAATTCAAGGGCCCCAATTTGGTATACTAAATAAAATTAAAATGTCAATATTTACACATGACCTTCAAGGCTCTTACACTCTTGCTTTCTTAGTATTCAGTACAGACTGCATTTCTTTAGTCCGTTACCAACAGCTTGGAAATTCAGTTAGAGGACATAACCCAAATGTTCTCCAAATGTTACTTCCAAATGGTCATCTTGAAAAGTGCCGTTTTAAGGCATGCAACCTTTCTGCACTGAGAGAGGCCTGTCGCTCTGCCTACCCAACTGTAGGGGAATTATCCAAGATTAAAACCACTGATGATAAAGATAGTGCCACGCAGCATATTTTAATTTGTTGATAATGAAAGCACAAGAGGCCTTTTTACAGGCTTCTTGAAGCCTTACTATTGTGTATTGCACATTCAACCCCGGCTTGTGTGCTGACGCAAACAAATAAACGCGATCATAACGGTTGAAATGTAGTTAGAAACACAATTGAGAACATCTGTATTGTAAGCAGAAATAAATTAGAAATACTGAAGTGTTTTGTAGCTGTGAAAACGAAGGAATAAAAAAATAACCCACAGTACCTGGATTAAGCGGTTATAAATAATGTATAAAGCAAAAATCTCATTACCCCCTGTGTAAACTCCCCCCAATGAAATATATTTTATGAATGTAGTAACACTGTAATAACCAAAGCATTTGTTTTTCCCCACAAACTTTCCATTTCATAACTGTGAGATTGTTTGGATTTACAGGTTCAGGCCGCAACACCCCTGAGTTTACTGGTTTTGGTCTCTTCCTTGTGACCTTCGGCTCCAGGATGCCGCGCAGCTCCTCACTGCACTGTTTATCAGAATGTTGCTCTGCGCACTTGAAAGTTTCCCCAAACAGAGGTACATAAAAACAAACAGAGGCGAAACACAAATCCCCTCAGCCCTGGAGGAAAAGGCCTTGAAGCAATTCCAGTGCAGAGGCCACGCAGAGGACATGCTCCTACCTGTGCAAATCAGCCACGCCTGGAGCGCCTCCTGGAGTCCAGGCTGCTGGCGATGGAATCCATCATGTTGCTGATGTCACTGTAAGTAAAGTCACAGCTGCCCGCTGAGCTGTGGGGCGGTTTGAGGGATGGCCAGAAGTTTTCTCCTGGATGCCATCTTCAGCATACCCGGGAACCAGAGAAAATGCAATTCTTCGCATGCCCATCTCACTCCAGTAGCCTCGGGTCCCTCTTTAGTTTCTTTCTTTCTTTCTTTTTCTTTTTTTAAATTATAAGCACATAGACTCTGGGACATCATGGAACCCAGCAGCACGCAGAAAGGTGAAGCACGAGTCTAAAGTCCTGTTAGTTATGAAATCCAGCTCTCCTGGATTAGGCAAGAGGAAAGCCACATCTTTAAGATATACTAGGGTAAGAATAAAGTATAGAGAGCTGGCTCAATGAAATTTTGTGTATAATAGGAGCCATCCTATGTCTAATTGCCACCTGTCTCAGAGACCTCATGATTATTTCTGAGCTTTAACCAATGAATTAATGTGGGTTCTATCTTGCTCTTCTAATGTCTTTGGAATGGTTCCTCAGGGAACCACAGCTATCCATACAGATAACGACCTGAATACAAGCCCAGTGCCTGATCAGGTGCTGTTCTTACTTGCATGACTTGGTTCTATTCTTGCCCAGTTCCATTGGGATAGCAGTGGTAGCTAAGCAGCTAAGCACAGTGACCTCATTAGGTTCTCCTCTAATATAAAGTCACATGTTAACTCATGTTTGGACTCACAGTCAGAAACTTGTAATTTTTCCTCATTTTGGTATGCAGCTATTGCACAGTGGGGGAAATATGACTGGATAATGAGTCAAAAGACTTGCTCTTACATTCCATCTTCCCCCTCATTGCCTAGGTGTCTTTGGACCAGTTAATCTTTGAGCCTCAGTGATCTAGAAAATGGGGACACTACTACTTTATATATATATATATATATTTAGTGGGACCTAGATAAGGCAATGTAAGTAAAGGGGCTTTATTTATATATTGAATGGCATGATGTTATGATTACTATGAGGAAATAGCTATTCTACTTACATTACAATGTGGTTTGAGGATCAAATTCAATAAAATATGTGAAGAGGGCTTTGAAAAGTAGAAAGAGCTAAGCAATGCAAAATACATCACTGCACTTGAATGTAATGGCTGGTGTCATGTCAGCTGGATTAACTGTGGTCACTAGTTCTCATATACCCATTTGCTAGAGTAGCTTAGTCCTCTGGACTATGAAAAAGGGCACAGAAGCTACAGGTATGAGATCTGGTACTATCTTTACCACTACCTTTTTATTGCGAGCACCTCAATCATTTTGAGATATTTGTCTCATTTCTTTTACTTTGAATATGCAAAAACAATAGTCACCTCCTAATATGGCTGTTAGGAAAACATAACTGAAATGGATTCAGAAAATAGCTTTTAAGGACAAAGTTATGCGAAGGACATAAATTGTGCATGAAGTCTTTCAGTAATGAATAGGCACATCTCCACATACCCCAGGATCTTAAGCCGATAATGTAACAACAAGAACCTATTGAATCAGGACAAGGTGATGGTTCTGCTCCTGTGGCAATCTAGGTCTCAGAATCTGGTATGCAGGCAGGGTGTAAAGAGCAGATTGCATTTTCAGGAGAAAGGTTAAGCTTGAATGTTTTGGACAGGAGGTGGTTAGATGCATTTTTAAAAAGTCCTTGAATTTACCTGATGATTTTTGTGTCCTTGTGATGGTTGTAGCCCATTCCAGGATATGAATAAATTTAGCAACACAAAGGAGGTCATTTAAAAATCTCTCCCTCAGATGCTCCACTTCCTCTTCCTTCTAGCTTTCTCCTCTTCTTCATTATTTGGCAACCTGCGAGGCTGCCTTTTGATCATTGGCAGTTTAGAATAGTGATAAGTGATTTTTGAAAATGTTTTGAAACTTTTATAGGAGAGTGGTGGAAAGATGGAGGTTTCTAGAAAACCCTTAATAGAAGAGATCCATTTCATTTAATTATTTATTTATTTTTCATTTTAAAACATTATTTCATTTTGAATAAATTTCAGACTTTAAGAAATTGCAAAAATACTAGAAAGTGTTCCCTCACCTTGCTTCCACTTATGTTGACTCTCTCATCATCTTAATGTAATTATCAAGAATAGGAAATTGACATTGGTACAATATTGTTAACTAAGCTACAGACTTCATCTGATATTCACCAATTTTCCTACAGATATCATTTTTCTCCCATCCAAGTACTAACCAGACCAGACCCTGCTTAGCTTCCAAGATCAGACAAGATTAGGTGTGTTCAGGGTGGTATGGCTGTAGATCCAAATATCATTTTTCTGTCTCAGGAGTCTATCCAGTACCTTGGATTGTATTGAGTTGTATTTCTCCCTAGTTGACTCCAATCTGCAACAGTTCCCTAGTCTTTCCTTGTCCTTCATAACTTTGTCACTTTTTGAAGGATACTGATTGTCACCAGTGGAAGGTATCCGAGTTACCATCGGCAAATCCATACAGGTCTGCAGTAACCTCAATTCTTGCCCTCTCAGAAGAAATAATTTGACTGAGGGGCATAAAGCAGAAAAAGAGATCAAGACAACTGTCAGAGTAGGAGTGGGAGTTTATTTGAAAAGGCTTTAGAACAGGAAAGAAAGGAAAGTATGCTTGGAAGAGACCCAAGTGGGCATGTGAAGGTCAATTGCAGTGTTTAACCTTGATCCTAGGACTTTAGAGACTGGCCTGTTTCACGTGATTCTTTCCTTAAAGGGGGCTGCCCTCATGCACAGTGCCCTCCTTACCCTTGGGAGATGAGCATGTGCACTGTGTTTAGGAGGTTGTATTATGCCCATTGAAGGCTTTCTTCCCTTTTCTCATGGCGTGTCCCTGGAAGGCCATACTCTGCCATTTTATCTCCTAATGCACATGCCTGGAAAGTTGTGTTTCCCTGGTATTTACATTCAGTTCACACTTTAGTGTAACAGGTGTGGACCATCAGGAAATGGCCTCTCCCTGGTGCTGGCTGCCAATTTATCACTTTCAGAGAGGCAATGTGATAAGTGCCAAACCATCACCTGACATTTTCAGTGGGTGAGGGAAGAGCCCTCTCCTGCCATGCTTATGCCTGTCTACCTACAAATACACTGATTAGTAATTTGGTAGAATGTCCTTCATTTTAAGTTTGTCTAATGTTTTGTCATGATTAGAGTGAGGTTATGCCATTATGGTAAGAATACCGCAGAAATGATACTATATCCCTTTTCAGCACATCATGCCAAGGGATTCATGATGTTGATATGCCTTATTAATGGTGATACTTATCTTGAGCACTCCTTTAGGTTAGTGTCTGCTTGTTTCTACATTATGAAACCACCTTTGCAAAAATTATAACAGTGAGAAAATTATGACAGTGAAAGGAATCTGATCTAACCAACCCCATCTTGCTTTTAACCTCCAAAATGCCTTACCCATTTCTGGGCGTAGGCCAAGTTAACTTTGGGAGAAATTTAGTTTATAGTTTAAAAGATTATATCCTTCTTCAAAACTAAACCACCTTTGTGTAAAGCTAATGAAAGACCAACAGGTTAGGAGGATGAAAGGAACCTGCACTCTGTTAACAGGTAGATATAAATGATTACCAGCCATTATTCCAGAGGTCACAAGATTTGCAACTTCCCAATTACTCCTGCAGATAATATCACTATTGTAAAACCTAAGATTGGCCATTTGAGATGACTTTTCAGATTTTTGTGCTTCTGAAAATGGATGGCTCCACCCAGAACCACCAACTGCTCCTGCGACTCCACCCAGAAGTGAACTTAGCAGCTCATGAGGACCATTTTCCACACCCCTATGATTGCACCCACAACCATTCAGCAGCACCCATTCCCTAGCCACCCCCCTCTCCTAAACTATCTTTGAAAAACCATAGTCTCCAAATTTTCAGGGTGGTTGATTTGCATAATCATAAAACTCTAGTTTCCTGTTCTGTCGGTTCTATATGTGTAAAACTTTCTCTATTGAAATTCCCCTGTTTTGATAAATTGGCTCTCTCTGGGGAGCGGGCAGGAAGAACCCATTGGGTGGTTACAACTATACAGTTACTGTATTTCTCTTTGTAGCTGATAAGTGTTTTGAGGGAGATACTTTGTGTTTACTCAAATCCTGTTTATTGTTCTTGATTTTTTTTCTTTTCATAAAGAATCAGATATCTGTGTGTTTTCTTATATCTGATTTCTTACACAAAGAATCACATAACCCAAAACTATATATTTTGGGTTTTGGGTTTTGTTGCTGTTTTTTTCCCTTACTTAATATGTCATGGAAAGCATCCCATATCCACTCTAGAGACTTTCTTCATTCTTTTATACATTCGTATGGTACTCCATGTTATTGTACCAGCTTATTCAAGCACTCTTCCATGCATGGGCATTTAAGTTGTTTCCAGTGTTTTGCAATTATAAACAATACATAATGAGTAAGTTTATGCATATGCAATTTTGTATTGTCAGAGGTACATACCCTAGAAGTGGGATTGCTAGGTGAAAAGGGAAATGCATGTGCACTTTGGTTAGATATTGCCTAATACCCCTCCAAAAGGGTTGTACCAATTTGCATTTCTAACAGGGAAAGTGCCCATTTCCCCATAGCTTCACCAACAAGCCTTAACAACACAATGTATTCTCATATTTGTTTTATTTTTGCCAGTTCAATAAATGAGAAAGGGATTTCATTAATTATCAGTGAGTTTAAACATTTTCTGCATGTTTAAAAGCCATTTTGAATCTTTGTCTTTTTTTTTTTCAAATGATGCCTTTGCCTCATTTTCACCTCAGGATTTTGTCCTTCAATTTTAAAGACTTTTTTTGTGTATAAGGAATATTAGCCCTTTTTCTCGAGTTTGTGTCACAAATATTTTCTCCCAATATGTTAATTGGTCTTTGATTTTGGTTTTGGTGGTCTTTGTCCCACAAAAAATGCAGTCAAATTTATTAATCTTTTAAAAAATTGCCCCTAGATTTAAATCATAGTTAGAAAGTCTTTTCCTTACCAAGGTTAAATAATAATGTAGTCATTTATTTTCTATACTATGTGGTTTTAGTTTTTATATTTACATCTGTAATCCACTTGGAGTTTATTCTGCTATATGGTATGTTTTACCCTAGTGATTTGAAATGCCGCTTTTGTCATATAGTAAATTTTCATATGTATTTTCATCTAATTCTGGTCTATTCTCTTCCACTGGCTTGTCTATTTCTCTGTTTATGCTCCAGTACCACACTGTTTTAATTATCCAGGCTTTATCAAATGTTTTAATTTCTGATAAGCCTAGTCACCACAGCTTTTCTTTTTCAGTGTTTTTCTACGTTATTCTTACATGTAATTTTTTTTTCGTATGAACTTTAGTATCAAAATCTCTAACTCCAGAAAATAGCCTGTTCATATTTTGATGGAATTGTATTACATTTATAAATTAACTTGGGGGAAGTGGTATTTTCATAATGCTATGATTCTATCCTAAAACAGGGGGATATCTTTCCTTTTATTCAAATTTTTATTACTGTCCGTTAAGAGTGTTTTGATATTTTCCATGTGTAGGTTTTCATACCTCAAGTTAAATTTATTCATAAGTACTTACTATATTTTGATGCTATTTAAATGGTGTTTTCTCTACCATTGTGTCCCCTGTTTATTGTTTGTTTATATGAAGGCTATTGATTTTTATGTTGATTTTACATCCTCCTTCTTCAGTAAATTATTTTATTGTTTGAATTAGTTTTATTATTGATTCTCTGGGATTTTCCACATATATTATTATATCATCTGCAAATATAGAGAGTTTTACCACTCATTTAGTCACTCTTCTGCCTTTCATTGATTTCTCATATCTAATTGCACTGGCTAATATCTCTAACAGTAGCAGAGATAGTAGAAATTTATGTATTGCTTCTGATATTGGTAGAAACATCTCTATTGCTTCTCCATTAAATAAGATAATGACTTCAGGACTATGCACCCCCAAAATTTGAGACAGGTCTCAGTTAATTTAGGAAGTTTATTTTGGCTGGGCGCAGTGGCTCACGCCTGTAAACCCAGCACTTTGGGAGGCCGAGGCGGGTGGATCATGAGGTCAGGAGATTGAGACCATCCTGGCTAACCCAGTGAAACCCTGTCTCTACCAAAAATGCAAAAAATTAGCCAGGCATGGCAGCTGGCGCCTGTAGTCCAAGCTAGTTGGGAGGCTGAAGCAGGAGAATGGCATGAACCCAGGAGGTGGAGCTTGCAGTGAGCCGAGATCGTGCCACTGCACTCCAGCCTGGGTGACTGAGCGAGACTCCATCTCAAAAAAAAAAAAAAAAGAAAAGAAAAGAAAGTTTATTTTGCCAAGATTGAGGATGTGCACCTGTGACACAGCCTCAGGAAGTCCTGATGACATGTGCCCAAGGTGGTCGGGGCACAGCTTGGTTTATACATATTAAGGAGACATGTGACAACAAACAATACATGTAAGAAGTACATTGGTTCTGTCCAGAAAGGAGCGGACAACTCAAAGCAGGGAATGGGCTTCCAAGTCACAGATAGGTGTGAGACAAATGATTGAATTCTTTTTAGTTTCTGGTAAGCCTTTCCAAAGGAGGCAATCAGAATATGCATCTATCTCAGTGAGGAGAGGGATAACTTTAAATATAGAATGGGAGGAACATTTGCCCTGAGCAGTTCCCAGCTTGAATTTTCCCCTTAGCTTAGTGATTCTGGGGGTCCAAGATATTTTCCTTTTATAGGACCAATCATCATGTTGAGCTAGTATCCATCAATTCCTACATATAGGAGTTGTTTTTTGATAAATATGTGTTAAATTTTGTCAAATGTTTTCTCAGCATTTTCTTGGTCTATGGAAATGATTATATATATTTTTTTCCTTTAGACATTATTATGTGTAGTGGGATGAATAATGGCTACCCGTAGACATTGGGTTCTAATCCTGGGAACTTGTAAATGTTACATTATATGATAAACTTTTGACAGATGTAATTAAATTAAGGATCTTGAAATGAGAAAATTATCCTGGATTATCTATGTGGGCCCTGTAGGAGGATGATAGAGTGATATTAGACAAACACATAGAGCAGAAAGTGGCATGAAGATGGAGGTAGAGATTGTAGTGTGTAGACTCAAGCCAAGGAATGTTAGAAGCCACCAGAAGCTAGAAGAGGCTTCTAGCTTCTCTCCATAGACTTCTTCCAGAGTCTATGGAGACAGCATGGTCCTGTCAACACTTTGTTTATTTATTTAATTTGGGCAGAGTCTCCCTCTGTCATCCAGGCTGGGGAACACTGGTGGAATCATACTCTTTGCAGCCTCAACCTCCTGGATTTAAGCAATCTTCCTACCTCAGCCCCCTGAATAGCTGGGACTGCAGATGCATGTCACCATGCCTGGATAATTTTTTAAATTTTTTGTAGAGATGGGGTCTCACTATGTTGCTGAGGCTTTTCTTGAACTCTTGGGCTCTAGTGTTCCTCCTGCCTCAGCCTGCAAAAGTGCTGGGTTTAAAGGCATAAGCCACCATGCCCAGCCCCTGTCAATACCTTGATTTCAGACTTTTCACCTCCAGAACTGTAACAAAATAAAATTCTGTTTTAAACCACACTTTGTGGTAATTCATTACAGTGGCCATAGAAAACTAATACAGATTTTGGTACTAGGAAGTGGGATGCTGCTGTAACAAATACCTAAAATGTGGAAATGGCTTTGAAATTGAATAATAGAAAGAGGCTGAAAGAGTTTTCAGGTACGTGATAGAAAAAGCCTAAATTGTCTTAAAGAGCCTGTTGTTAGAAATAGGAATGATAAAGCACACCAGCTGAGGACCCAGAAGAAAAAGAAGAACACATTATAGGATACTGGAGGAAAGATGATCTTTGTCATACAGTGGCAGAAAAGTTAGCTGAATTGTGACCCATGGTTGTGTGTAAAACAGAACTTGGAAGAAATGAACTCGGATATTTACCTGAGGAGATTTCCAAACAAAGTATTGAAGGTGCAGACTGGTTTATTCTTGTCATTTATAGTAAAATGCCAGAGGAAAGAGAAAAATTGAGGAAAGAATTGTTAAACAAAAAGGAACCAGCACCCCATGATTTGGGAAATTCTCTGAATTGCAATCAAGATTGCAAATGATGCTAAAAGGGAGAAGTTCACTGTTCGGAAGTGTGATCTAGAGAGAAGGCCAAAGGTGTGGCTAGACAACCTCTTGCTAGTGTTGAAGAGATTTAGGTGTATGAGTTGTGGATTCACTCAAACATCTCAGCAGAATTCAGGAATAAAGATGGTATTATTCAGGAAAGTTCTGTGGAGGACCCTCTTGTTTCACAGTGTGAATGTCTATAAGGCACACAGGAAACCCACATGGTTTTTGGGAATATTATAGCAGTAATAAGAAATTTCTTAGGTTTTGAGCCACAAAGGATGATTATCCCCAAGCCTTAAAACCTAAGAAATTTCTTCCTGCTATACTTCAAAATTGCTTTGGAGTTGTGACCACTTTCTTTCTTCTATTTTCTCTCTTTTAGAATGAGAATGTCTGTATTACCTTATGTATACTCCACCATTGTATTTGAAAGCAGATAAGTTGTTTTACAGTTTCATGATAGAGAGGAATTTTGCCCCAGATAGATTATACCCGTAGTCTCACATATACCTGATTTAGACAATGAGATTTGTGACTTTGGAGCTGATGACATTTAGATGACATTTTGGACTAAAGTTGAGGTAGTGATGAGTTGAGAGCTTTGTGGACTTTAGAATGGGAATAAATGTATTTTACATGTGAAAATATTTGCGTATTTTCCAGAGAATGGAATGTGGTAGGCTGATAATGGCCCCCAAAGATAGGTCTTCCTTGTTACTCTTTGAAACCCACAAGTATTACCTTCTTTGGACAAAAAGGGTCTTGAAGATGTGATTAAATTATGGATTTTGAGATGGATTATCCTGAATTATCTGTGTGGGACCTGAGTGCCATCACAAATATATTTCTAAGAGATGGCAGAAAAAGACTAGACACACACATAGAGGAGAAGGTAATATGAAGATGGGGTCAGAGATTGGAGTGAAATGGCCAGGAGCCAAGCAATATGTCTTGGTCTATTTTGTGTTACTATTACAGAATATTTGAGACTGGATCCTCTATAAAGAAAAGAGGTGTCTTTAGCTCATGAGTCTGGTGGCTAGAAAGTCCAAGAGCATGGCACTTGTATCTGCTCAGCTTCTGGTGAGGGCAGTGAACTTCATCAAGACATGGTGGAGAAACAAAAAGTGAGCAGGCACATTTAAGGAAAGACCAAAAAGAAAGAAAAATCTCACTTTATAACAACCACTCTCTGGGGAATGGGTCCATTCCCATGAGAGCGATAACTCATTCCTGCAAGATGGTATTAATTCATTCATGAGAGATCTGCCTCCTTGACCCAAACATCTTCCACTAGGCTCCACTTCACAATACTGTCTCACTGGCAATTAAACTCTAACTTGAGTTTTGGTGGACACAAAACACATCCAAACCAAAGAAGGTGAATGAATATGATAGGCACCAGAAACTGGAAGATTTAATAAATAGATTCTGTCCTACAGCCTCCAGAGAGAGCATGGCCTTGCTGGCACCTTGATTTTGTATTTCTGGCCTCCAAACTGAGAGAACACATTTCTGTTGTTTTAAGCCACCAAGTTTGTGGTAATTTGTTATCGGCCATAGGAAGCTAATATATTATGGTATGTGATATTAATGGATCACCTATTAATAGGTCACCTAAGAATGGATCACCTAATCACACTTGCATTCCTGGCATAATTCTCACTTGATCATGTGTATTTTTATCTTAATGTGTGTTGGATTATATTTGCTAACACTTTGTTTAGAATTTTTGCATTGATATTTATGAATGATGTTCTATAGTATTATTTCTTAATATTTTCTTTATCTGTTTAGGTATGAGTATTATAGTTATTTCATAGAAAGGATTAGGAAGTTTTCCTTTATTCTGAATGCTTTAGAGCAATTTATATAGCATTGGAACTAGCTAGTATTTAATGGTTTGGTAGAATTCTCTTATGAAATCATCTGTGCCTAGTGATGTTTTTGTAGGGGGAGTTTCTTAATAACTTTTTCTGTTTCTTATATGGAAATTTATCTGATTTGTAAACCTAATGAGATCAATATGTATTTTTCCAGAAAATTATCTACTTTAACTAGATTTTTGAATGTATTTGCACAGAAGTCTGCAAATTAGACTCTTACGATTTTAAGAATTTGTTCTCTTCCATGATGTTTTCTTTTTTTCATATTTTATTTTATATATGTGTATATTTTCCCCTTTTTGGATCAAGTTAGTTAATGGTTTACCTGTTTTGTTAACTTTTTCACAAAATTAGGATTTTGATCTTTTAATATCTACTTAATACCTATACAGCAATATAGACTTTTTTCCCTTCTCCTATAGTATTTGTACTTTATCACAATACACAATAGCTGTGTTTTAGTCTTTCACCTCAATTCCAATCTTTTAGTATTATACATACATGTATATATATTAAAGTGCTCACTATCAGTCCTTTAGTTGATGTTTTGCCGGGTATCATTTAATTGAGTGAAACTCATTTTTAGTAGATTCTTCAAGAACAGTTTATGGATATAGAATTCCATAAATTCTTATATATTGAAAATTGTTATTTGATACTTGAAGGATAGCTTGACTGCATATAAACTCCTTTGCTCACAACTTCTTTCACTGAGTTTTTAAAAATGTTATTCTATTGTTGCCTTATTTGTATGTTTGTTTTAAAAACTCTGTTGCCAGTTGAATTTGTTTGCCAACATAAATTATGTGTTCTTTTTGCCTGGAGGTACTGAGAATTTTATCTTTGTTTTTAAAATTTAGTAGTGTTACTAGGATATGTCTCAGTTTTGATCAGTCTAGGTTAATATTTGACCATTCTAGGTTAATATTTCCAGATATCAACTGAGGCTTTTCAAAGTATAGACTCAGGCCTTTTCAATTGCTTGGATTACAATTGTAAAGAGTAGCTGGCTTTTTTTTTCTTTTGTATTTTTTTTCCTTCTTTAAGGAATGCAATAATATGAATTTTTCTGCTTTGCTTGTCTTCTATTTCCACCATTTTTTCTCTGATCCTCTTTTTGTCTTCCTTTACGCTATTTTCATTTTCTTGGTTGTTTCCTGGCCTTTCTTCAACGTTCCTTATTAGATTTTCTTTTGAGTCAGTTTTCCCTTGGGTATGTTGTAATTTCTACTTTATTTTTGAGGTAATATTGTCTTTTCCTTTGACTTCTTTCCTGAGTTTTTTTTTTTTCATTCCTCCCTGCTTTTTGTCCATTTCTGTTCTTAGTATTTGAATTTCTAAATTGAGGTGGTTTTTCATATCCACAAATGCTTGTTAGGATATATTTAATTCAGTTTGGAGTATAAACTTAAATTTTCTTCTTCTTCATGTTAAATTTTCCTCAGGTGATTTGTGTGAAAATTCATTCTGCAGTTGTCCTTTTTGGATTTTACTTTTCTGTTATTCAAAAACACATTGTCATATTGGAGTATTTTACATGATCTTGGTTAAATGGCACCCTTTTCTGTTAGTCTAGTGAAATTCTGGTGCTTTAGCAGGTTTTCGTTTGTTTTGGTGGTAGTGGAGGAATTGTGAGTCCTCCAATTTTGTTGATCTATTTTTTTCTTGCAGGAATCTACATTTTTCATTTTGTTCTGCTTTACTAACCAATTTGTATATGGTTAGTAAAGGGCCAAAATGTATATGAACAGGTGCTCAAAATGACTAATCAGAAGGGAAATGCAAATTAAAACCACTATGAGATAATCACCTCACATCCATAAGGATGGTGGCTACTATCACAAAGAGAACAGATAACAAATGTTGGTGAGCATGTGGAGAAAAGAAAACCCCAGTACACTGTTGGTGGGAATGTAGATTGGTACAGCCATTTTGGAAAACAGTATGGAGGTTTCTAGAGAAGTTAAATATAGAACTGCCATATGACACAGCAATCACTTTTCTGGGTATATACCCAAAAGAGATGAAATCATTGCCTCATAAAGATATCTTCACTCCCTTGTTTATTGCAGCATTATTCACAATAGCCAAGATATGGAAGCAACCTAAATGCCCATCAAAGGATGAATGGATAAAAAATGAGATATATATGTGATAAACTATTATATTGCATTAAAAAAGGAGCCATTGCCATTTGCCAAAACATGGATGGAATTGAAGGACACTATGCTAAGTGAAATAAGGCAGACACAGAAAGAAAAATGCTACATGATCTCACTTAAATGTGGAATATATATTAAAAAGCGCACACAAAGATAGAGAATAAAATAGTGGTCACTACTCTTGGAGGGGGAGAGGAAATGGGGAGATGTAGGTCAAAGGACACAAAGTAGCAGACATGCAGGATGAACCAGTCTAGAGCTCTAATGTGCAACATAAGGTCTAAAGTTAATAAAATTGTGCTGTACTAGGGATTTTTGTTAAATATATTTTAGCTGCTCCTATAATGCACAAAAAAGTAACTATGCAAGATGATGGATGTGTTAATCTACTTCACTATAGTAACCGTTGTACATCTATATGTATCCTGTAACATCATGTGGTAAACCTCAAACATATACAATAAAACTTACTTTTTGTTTTTTTTAAAGGATTCCTCTTTCTCCTTTTTCTTTTCTCCGTGTCACAGAAGCTATGTGTTTGGAGGACTGTCCCTTTAAATCATGCTTACTCAATTCAAAAGGGGACTGTCTGTCCCTTTTAATTGTGTGCCTGGCCCTTTAAGTAGCTGCCTGCCCTTTAGAAGGCACACACTTTGAAATTCCATTCCTGAAGTCCTGCTCAATGTAAGCTTTCTGGTGCCCTCTCCAACTCTCTCTAAAGTCCTCTTGCCTGTGTACCTCCTCTGTCTTCCTAGCAATTTTTATTGGTGGGCCTCTGTTTGCAGCAAAGCTCTATAAGTGGAGAAAGGGAGGATTTGTTTATTTTTCCTTTTTACTCACTTAAAAAAATACACTTGGCATTCTCTCCAAGCAATATTGAGAGTGTGGTTTTGCATAGTACTTTCATAGTTCTGAAGCAATTTTATATTGTTTGGTAGGGTGCAGTGGGACTGGGGAGGAGGGCTGTGGGTTGTGAGGTTACTTACTACACACCTGTTAATGTCTTCAGCTACTTGAAAGTCTCCAAAGAATGCATGTTTATATGTTAAAAGAGCAATCTCATCCATTGCAATGGCTTTTACTTATCAACTATACAACTGATGGTTTTCGTCTATGGATTTTAAACCCAAACATTTTTGTGAGCCTCAGATCCATATATCCAATTATAATCACACAATCTCAAACTCACCATATTCAAAATTCAACATTTTTCTTTCCCTAGAAGCCTGATCTGCCCCTTCCCCTCACACACATTCTGTTTCTTGCTGATAAGTTGCATTTGCCACTCAGGGACACAAGTCAGGAATTTGGGAGTCATCTATAGTCATCTGTCTCTCTCACGCATACATCTAATTGGTACTTAATACATGGTATTGGATAAACGTCCTTATAATTTCCAGAAGAAGATGAAAAAGAAACAAATTTATCTCCCTTGACATCACCTGGCCTAAGGTTGGATAAGGTGTTCTTTGCTACTCGGATGTAAATCTTGCTAGTGATGGAAGTAACAGCACAGAATGCTTATAATTTAAAAAGGCATTTATAGGAACAATAAACTTCTTATTAGAGTCTAAGATCTTGCAGGTAGGTACTATGTCTTATTCACTTGATAATCTTTCACAAGTGACAGAAAGCCTAATAAAGGTCAGTAAGGATATTTTAACTAAATAAATAATAAAATGAATGAATATCACCTGTGAAAAAGAAAAAGAAAAAGTGATCAGAAAGATCATAGAATGGAAGCAAAGCAGCTCAAAATCCTATAAGCATTAAGAATGTTACAAAAGTGAATGATGTGGCCACTCAGGAACTTGGGTAAACCGGGAGATCTAAAGGGGGCTTCTTAATCATTTTTCATACATGTACCTGGTGAAGCCTGTGGACCCTCCTCAAAATAATGCTTTAAAATGCATAACACAAAATACATGTAATTACAAAGGAAACCAATTACATTGAAATATAATTATCAAAGTATTAAACACACAAATGGGTGATGTAGTAATATATGTGCTTCCTTATTAATGCATTAAATAACAAGATATAGCAGACTAATAACTACCATATTTTCAAGTAGCAGTGAATATAAGCAATTTTTCAAGACATCTGAAAGCACTGTAATGATACAAAAATATTTGTGATTTCTGTTGGTGATACAGTTAAGACACTGCTAATACCATAGTAGTTTCTTGCCTATATTCATAATTGAATAAAATGCTAAATTCCAGTTAGACATTGGTAAAAATAAAGATGCGATATATTTTTTTCCCATCCAAGTTCACAGCCATCTGAACTCTATTCGCTTATTTCCATCCATCCTTAAACTCCAGGTTAAGAATCCCTGGTTAGAAGGTGCAGCTGCTACTCGATGCTCTGATTATAGCCATCCAGAACTGGGAGCTCAGAGGCCTGTGAGTCCTCAGATTTTTGTGACCTCAGATGTAAGCCCTGAGGTCCATAATGTTACGTGCCCTCTTTAAGAGTTGCCCTTATGGAAAAAAAAAAAAAAAAAAAAAAAAAGACCAGAATGTGACACTTGACTTGTCCCTTGATAGGCAGAAAAGTCTATTTTGCCCGGGATGAAATGGACTTGAATTTTGTAAAGTTAAAGGTAATATCTATAAGCCATTCTCCTCAAACACTAGTCTGAAGAGGCTCTCAGAGGCCTGGGCCATGACAGAGCAGAGTATGGAAGGTGATGGAAGAGGGCTGGAACCTGGAAAACAAATTCTACAACCTGTAGATAATTAAAAAAAAAAAAAAAAAAAAAGGGTAAGTACTTCTCCCTGGTTGATAGAAAATGTCACAAACACAAAAACATAATAAAGCTGGGTTTGAGTCCTTGGTGCCTTCCCTTCATGATTAATGATTGGTCTCAAATAGGATGGGTAAGGGAAAGTGAAGTTCCTCTAGAAGTAGCTTTAAAAATGCCACAGCTTAAAAAAATTATTGTAACATCAATTTAAGAAAAAAAACCTCTGCTAAAATGTAAAGGTCAAGAAAGATTTGGGTGTTTTTAAATGCTGTCTTGAAGAAATTCTTATAAAGGTTAAGATGTCATGTAGTTTCAGAGTTACGGGCATGGGGGGAGTCCAGCACAAAAGCAGCACTACCTCGGGGCCCTTAGTGACTGTGACCCACGCTGACAGTGGGCAGGGGCAGCTGGTGGATCACAGTGTGTCACCATGTCAGTGGGAGAAGCCACGCACTGCTCTCTCAGAGCCTTTAAAGAAATGGGAACATGTCACTTCCAGAGCTCTGTTCTGACTACCCGCAGGCCTTAAGATTATCTGCCCCTCATACTCCCAAACGGCAAGGTGTCTCCTGCTGCCAATAGCGGCACTCAACACAGCACTTAAAATCACCCAGGTGAGGGAATTCTGAGCGCCTGCTGTTTCTCTTGCCTTCTCTCACTGTGCCCTGAACTACTCAATTCTTCAGCAGAAGTTTCAACAGATTTATGGGGGATGGGAGAATCCCCTGACTTCCACATATAAAGTGTTCTGGAGACATTGCAGAGGTTTCCATGACTCCACGCCTAAGTGCTCTGGGAAAAGATGTGTACTTGGTCTCAGGTGTTCTAGTTGAAAGTGCCTATCAGGCCTCTAAGGAGCAGTCTCTTGGTCAAGGCAATTCTTCCCAGGGAATACAGAGTAGAGTGCCTCCACACCAGTGCATCCGAGCAGGACTTCACCTTATGGGACCTGGGGAGTCCCCTGATCACTGGGTAGCAGTGATTCTCAACCAATCCCCATGGACATTATACTCACATCACCTAGAAGTTATCCACATGTATCTCTCAATATGGTCTATGGAGCAGCAGCTTCAGTGTCACCTAGGAGCCTGTTAGAAACACAGAACCGGCTGGGCACGGTGGCTTACGCCTGTGATCCCAGGCTGAGGCGGGCGGATCACGAGGACAGGAGATTGAGACCACCCTGGTTAATATGGTGAAACCCTGTCTCTACTAAAAATTCAAAAAATTAGCCGGGCATGGTGGCGTGTGCCTGTAGTCCCAGCTGCTGGGGAGGCCGAGGCAGGAGAATCACTTGAACCCAGGAGGCGGAGGTTGCAGTGAGCTAAGATCGGGCCACTGCACTCCAGCCTAGGGGACAGAGCAAGACGCGAGACTCCGTCTCAAAAAAAAAAAAAAGAAAGACACACAGAACCTCGGGCCTTGTCCTAGACTTACTAAGCCTGTCCCAGAGATATGTATTCTCATTCAAAGTCTAAGGAACGCCACTTGCTCAAGATCTCGTCTGCATCCGAAAGTGCATGCACGTGTGTGGGCACACACAGGGGCCAACTCTTCCATTGGAAATCGTTGCTAAATGCTGAGAGTCGGTCATAGCCTTCAGAAGAAAAGGATGGAAAGTATCATCATAGAGGATTCTAATCTGTCTTGCCGACACCTATGAAAGGAAGCAAGAGCAAATGTGAGTAGTTATCCTGGTGAGATAACTACCCACATTTATCTGGACAATGTCTGAAGAGCAAATCAAGTCATTTGACTCATTAGGTCACCTCTCTCCAAAATATTCCTTGTGACACTCACTGATCTTCTGTGGCAGGGGTGGACCCAGAGTTAGGTGGGCTAGGCCTTTGCAAAACATAACTTGCGGGGCATCAGGAAGTGTTTCTCACAGTGCTATCTGAGTGGCTGATTGAGTCTGAACTCCACCATCAGAATTGGTCATTTGGTTGACTTCGGATTTTTTGTTAAATATTGAGCCTACTGTTGCTGCTCAAACTGCTTCGCCTAGCATGGGTGAAGTGCTTTCTCATCCCTCTCTTCTGGTGTCTCTCCCCAACTCTCTTCCAGAGCCACAGTTCAGTTACCCTGACACTTCCTCCGATTACTGCTTAGTCTTGTTTCTAATTATACTAATTTTATATTACATTCATTTGGCTCTGAAAAGATACTCTTGTCTTCTTCTTCTTTTATTTTTTTCTTTGCAGCTCCAGCTCAAAGAAATCCTCTGTCTTATTATAGTTGGCCCTCTTTATGCAAGGGTTCTGTTTCTGCAGAAAATACTATTTTCGATCTGTGGTTGGTTGAACCTGCAGGCACAAAATGCCAACTTTACTACTCCGTTTTATGTAAGGGACTTGAGCATCTGCGGATTTTGTTATAGAGGTGTGGTGTCCTGAAACCAGTCCCCCTCAGATACTGAGGGATAACTGTATTTCATATAGGCTATCTTTCCAATTAAATTTTCAAGTCCACTGAGGGAAGAGGCCTATCGTATTTGTTGTATCCTAACCTTCATCTCAGGGTACTGTATCTAGAATGGGGCCCAATAAACTTTTTTTTTTTTTTTTTTTTTTTTTGACACAGAGAGTCTCACTCTGTCCCCCAGGCTGGAGTGCAGTTGCACGATCTTGGCTCACTGTAACCTTCGCCTCCCAGGTCCTCCCAGGTTCAAGCGATTCTTGTGCCACAGCCTCCTAAGTAGCTGGAATTACAGGTGGGTGCCACCACGCCTGCCTAATTTTGTATTTTTAGTAGAAACAGGATTTTGCCATATTGGTCAGTCTGGTCTCGAACTCCTGACCTCAAGTGATCTACCTGCCTCGGCCTCCCAAAGTGCTGGGATTATAGGCATGAACTACTGTTCCAGGTCCCACTAAACTTTTAAAAGAATATATTGATAGTATTGAGAGACAGGACTAGCTGGATTTCCTAGGCCAACTAAGAATCCCTAAGCCTAGCTGGGAAGGTGACCGCATCCACCTTTAAACAGGGGGCTTGCAACTTAGCCCACACCCGACCAATCAGAGAGCTCACTAAAATGCTAATCAGGCAAAAACAAGAGGTAAAGAAATAGCCAATCATCAGCCGCCTGAGAGCACAGCGGGAGGGACAATGATTGGGATATAAACCCAGGCATTGGCGCCAGCAAGGGCTACCCTCTTTGGGTCTCCTCCCTTCATTCCAGAACTCTGTTTCCACTCTATTAAATCTTGCAACTGCACTCTCTTATGGTCGGTGTTTGTTACACTTGAACTGAGCTTTCACTCAATGTCCACCACGGCTGTTTGCCGCCATCGCAGACCCCCTGCTGACTTCCATCCCTCCAGATCCAGCAGGGTATCCGCTGTGCTCCTGATCCAGCGAGGTGCCCATTACTGCTCCCGATCGGGCTAAAGGCTTGCCATTGTTCCTGCACAGCTAAGTGCCTGGGTTCATCCTAATGGAGCTGAACACTAGTCACTGGGTTACACGATTCTCTTCCGTGACCCACAGCTTCTAATAGAGCTATAACACTCATCCGATGGCACAAGTTTCCATTCCTTGGAATCTGTGAGGCCAAGAACCCCAGGTCAGAGAACACAAGGCTTGCCACCATCTTGGAAGTGGCCTGCCTTTGGAAGCAGCCAGCCACCATTTTGGGAGCTCTGGGAACAAGGACCGCCCCCCCCCCCGCCCCCCTCCCCCCCACTCCGGTAACAGTATCATCATCAGTTGTTAATGGTTCTGTGTGCTGGTGCTTTCCAGGTGCTGGGCATTTCCCACACGTCGGCTCACATGATATTCACAATTATCCTGTGTAGTTCCTGTCATCCCCATCCTGAGAGGAGGAAATCAAGGCCCAGGGACCACAGGGGATTTGGCAAAGTCACAGGGCTAGGGCAGGCCAGATTTGAACTCAGATGATCAGCACTGTCCATACTCTTTTCATTAATACTATGGGAATGAGCGTTCCCTTTGCTGCCTGGTAAGAACACTTCAAATAAGGGTGCTAGGAGGAAAAGGCTGGTTTGGGAGAGGGACAGAGGACTAGGTCCTGATGAGAAAGCATTGCATATATCATATCAGGAAAGTTGTTTATTTCTCTGCATCCCAGCTTCACAATCTCTGAAATAGGAGTGGTTATCCCTAACTCACTGGGGATCCAAAAAAACTCAACAGACTAATAGGGTTCAGGAAGTATCAAGGAAGGAAAAGGACACTGACTATACATGCTGACCTCGGGGGCAGTTCTGGGAGTTGGGGTCCTTAGATGCTCCCGTGGGGGAGGTTTTGTTTACCGCATCCACTGCAGAGCTGTGCATTTATTTATTTATTTCCCTGTTCCTTGTTTCTGATTTCTTAAAGGAATAGAGACTTCTCTAGGCTGGCTCTCATACCTGGAGGATCCCACAGAGGTCTATCCCACCTTATGACATCAGAAAGGGCAGCTTTATTCCTCACCCTCAAAGCACAGAAGCTGGAAATTGCTCCTTTATGAAGCTACTCGTGAGAAAAATGCTAAAGGGGTCTGGGTTACTTCTTTGACACCCACCACAAAAACTTCTGCTTTTTCATAAATCCAAAACAAAACAAAACCAAACCCTCCAAAACTATGATATTCTGGCTTCAGGAAGAAGTGGACCTAATGTGATTCTTCTCTCAATCAATAGTCAATGAGGGATTTTAATTCATGAACACAATTAACATGATTACTATGACCCCTATGGAGTCATTGCATTTTATTGCTCATTGCATGAACTGGATTTCCATATTTAGGAAGGAAAGCAAATAATATCAGGAATCTTGTGTAGCTACATAAAATTCTTTCCTAAATATGTAGTGCTTTTCTAAGGATCCTTTTTGACCAAGTGATTCAACCTAATATCAAAATGTTTTACAGATATATATTCATCCCCCCAATTAAAACAAACGTTAAGTAAAAGGAAACAAAGTGAAGAAGTTCAATGTTCCTATCAGAGCTGGTCACGCATATATGTCTTCTTTGAACTGGCCACAAAGGGGGATTCTCACTATTTGAGCAATTCTTACCATTAGAGCAATTTATTTGGAATAAGGCATTGTCTCTAGAAGGAATTTATTAAAAATACAGGTTACGTGGGCCTAGTAACACAATTCCCACAATAACCATTATTCTAGCTGCATGAATTACTTTATCAGATTAATTAGCTGTCACCTATCAGACAATATGGCTCTGAGGAAATAAGACATATTTTAATGGACATCATTGTCTGAAATATGAAGCAGTTCTATGAGACTGGCTGGCTTGCTTGGGGGGCCTGTGCTGGGGGTCTGGGAGGCTAGAAGACCAAAAGTCACTGAATAAAAAGAAGAAGCAGAGGAGAGAGAAGTGAGGGGAACAGCAAAATCCAACTTCTAGTCTCTTCACAATTTTGCCTCATGTCACCCAGTCTTGTTTAAATGTTTTAATATACAAATGACCAATGTGGTCTCTTTATTTTGGCCCATACCTCCAAAAAATAAGTTACTTGCACCAAAATTAAAAGTGAAATAACTCCCCTGCCCATTCCTTTCAGGAATGTTCATTGATATCTTGTTCTTTTCTCTGTGCACACAGCTGAGCAGAATTTCCCAACTCTCTGTGCCTAAGTGGGGGCAAGCCACTGAGGGCTGGACACCAGAGTGTGGCCATATAACACTCCACACTGACTTCTATCTTCCCTCTTTCCTCCCCTGAATGCCCAGAAACCAAGGACTGCAAGACACAAGAAAGATGAAGGAAGCCCTTGCCAGTGGAAGCCTGGGTCCCTGTGTTATCACTTGGAGGAGCCACCCTGGATTGGTTTGTCTTAGTCCACTTGTGCTGCTATAACAAAATACCACAACCTGGATAATTTACAAGGAACACAAATTTATTTCTTACAGTTCTGGAGGCTGGGAAGTCCAAGATCAAGGTGCTGGCAGGATCAGTGTCTGGTGAGGGCTGCGGTCAGCTGCCTTGTTGCTGAATCTTCAGAAGAGATAGAATACTATGTCCTCACATGACAGGAGAGATGAAAGGGAAAGGGAATGAACCCACTCCCTCAAGCCCTTTAAAAGGGCCCTAATCCAATCCATGAAGCCCTGCCCTCATGACTTAATCACTTTTTTTTTTCCTTGAGACAGATTCTCTTACTCTGTCACTCAGACTGGAGTGCAGTGGTACAATCTTGGCTCACTGCAACCTCTGCCTCCTGGGTTCATGCAATCCTCCTGCCTCAGTCTCCTGAGTTGCTGGGATTACAGGTGCCCACCACTACACCTGGCTAATTTTTGTATTTTTAGTAGAAACAGAGTTTCACCATGTTGACCTGGTTGGTCTTGAACTCCTTGCTTCAAGTGATCCACCTGCCTTGGCCTCCCAAAGTGTTGGGATTATAGGTGTGAGCCACCGTAACTGGCCTTAATCACTTCTTAAAGGGCCCACCTCTTCATGCTATCCCATGGGCAATTAAATTTCAGCATATGACTTTTGGGGGACACATTCAGACTAGTAGTGTCTAGCCAGGAACACCCACCTTGGGCTTGGCATTTGTGAAAAACAGAACTTGATTGGTCTAAGCCATTGAGATTTAGGGGTCTTTTATTGTGTCATGCAGTATTGTTTACCTTTACTACTACAACTTACATGTTGGTGTTTGTCATCACTCTATTGCAGGATACTTAAATCTTTTGTGCAAAAGAGACTTAAAAATGATTTTTAAAGAAAGAATAGGATATACATCAGTAGCTTTAGTTTGCTAAGGACTTTCTATCAAACACTTTAAGTGCTTTGCATTCTTATTTAATCTTCATAGCAATCTTTGGGGGTAGATTTACTATCCCCATTTTACAGATGAGGAAATAGAAAGTTTATTGAAGAACTTGCTTCAGTCAGACTGCTAATGAGTGATGGCCCTGTGATAGTGATCCAGCCCATCGTGTTCACACTGAGCTCCTTACCAGTGTGTGATTCTATTCTTATGGTTACTCAGGAAAAACAGGATGAGACCATGGAACAACACAGCAAGATCATGCCATGAACTGAGGAAAAGTCCTGGCCTTTAGAGGAAAAATTATCATATCTCTCTGCTCACAAAATAGTTGAGAGAATGTTTTATCTCCATTCCACACCTCAAAGATATGGAATTGATTTTCTGTGATTTCCCTTTTCTGCCCTCCATTGAAAGCCTTGATTATGCCCCAGTTTTCTGCAAGGATAAAATTCTTACTGCTGAGTTATACATTCTGCAGATGAGGAGGTTATAACTAGGTTTCAACTGTGGAACATTTATTCCTCCATTGATACATGTGTGTAACTCCCATCAGGGGAACACTTTTCTTAGAGGAAAAAATACTTAGTTTCTATAGAGGCAAAACAAGGAAAAGAGTGGACATGATGTGTGGTAAAAATAAGCACCCTGAAGAGCGAGGGAAAAGAAAGAATGAAGCTAAGTACATACAGTTTATTTGTTGTTGTTGTGGATAGGGAATGTTGAATTTCAAGTTTTCTTTTTTAAGCAGAGAATGCAGAATTTTGCCTGACTGATCACTATCATTATTGCCGTCGTTGGAATTCAACAAGAGAATGCATGTGGAGGGGGCTTCGTAAGACAATAGTGCACCACACATGAAAGATACTATGATTATAGCCTTTATTATTAGTATGGTGCAAAAGTAATCACAGTTTTTGCCATTAAAAGTAATGTAGAAACTGCATTGTGATAGAATGTGGCAAAGTAGAAGTACGTGGTAGCTTAGAACACAGGTTATGGAGGCAGAGTCTGGGGTTAACATTTTGGTGCTGCCTTTACCAGCTCTGCAACAGTTTGGTCAAGTTATCAAAACTTTCTAAGCTCCAGATTCCTTCTTTGTCAAATGCAGATAATGTTATCTTCCTCATTGTGTTTTGAGAATGACACAGGATAATAGACATCTGTGAAAGTTTACTTGTTTTGAGGATGATGATGTTGACTCAGACACGTAAAACAAGGAAATGAGTTAATAATAAAAACATATAGTTACTTACATGCTTTTATTATATAAAGCATCAGCTTTATAAATTGGAAGGTTAAAAACAAACTCAGAAGGAATCCTAGAGAGATTTGGCTAGGCAGTGACTGAGAGAGCAGATAGATAAGGATCCCTGCAGGAGTTGGGACTTGAATAGTGGGGAGGTAGAAGGAAACCACAGGTGAATCCAGTCATTTTGCATGAGGTTCAGTGTAACTTCAGATTTGGTTCAGGTCTCAGTAAGCACCTGCTCGCCAGAGAGGGAGCGAGGTTTCCACAGCACTTGGCTGGAAGCAGAAATGGGCATGTGGGGGAAGACAGGGTTCATTGTAGGCCTGAGAGAGTGAGAAACAGAGAAGGACAATTAAGACAGTTTCATGAGATCCCCTGGAGGTTCAGGGAGATCCCAGACCACCCTGGACTTTCCCTGTAGGCCAATCCTTCATGTGCCAGTTATTGAATGCCCATTCTACTGCAGGAACTGATCACAGTTATTAGAGTTTAGAAAATAAAGTTTCCCTGTTGTTTATTCTGGAATTTGTCTTATCCTTCAATATTCTACAAGTCTCCCACCAGTCTACTGAAGAATATCACTTCTCTGAGGAACAGAATGGTCTGCTTCTGATACTAAAAGTAAGATGTTTGTTTTTGAAGCAACATAGATTCAAATAGGGATAACAATTCTTTGTGGAAAATAAAAGCATCTTTATATTGACTTGAGTAAACAGAAAAAATAGCGCAATTGAAATGATTTCCCACCTGCCAAACAAAACAGTTTTCTTTTGTAAGTCCTATTCCATATACGAGGGTGGTCAAAGCACAAGGCTGCACAAAGGGAATAGTGATGAATTCAGCTAGTGCGAGCCACTGTGCCTGCCGACAGCTCACCCGCTCCATTATATTCCACTGCGGCGAGAGAAAGTCACCCTGTAACCTGGACTGACAGGCTCAGCTGCTTGGCAAGTGTCAGTTCTCTTCTCAAAGAGCCATGTTTTTCCTGGGAGTTAATTTGTGGGCGTTTCATGTTGGTTGAATTGGGCCTAAAGTCAAAGCAAAACTTTGGAGAAGCTGTGATGCCTCCCGGGTTAAACCAGAACTATTTATTGCAGCTTCTCTTTTTGGCCACGTAGTTCTTGTCCTACAGAGCGACTGGGATTTTCCACTGAAAGTGTCTGCTTGTATCTTGGGAGGTGGGTCGTGAGGACCTCCAGCCTTCTTTTTGGCCTGTGGCTCTCTTTGGAGGTCTGGACAAGCTGACCCACCAATGCTCCGCAGGACCTGCCACAGGCAGAACGCTGCAGGACATGAAGCTTGCCTTTTACAGCCCCATACCTGTACTATTTTCACTTTTCTCAATCCCTGGGGTTTCCCAGACCTACCCAGGGTCTTCTGGCTATGGTGCCTGGCTCTTTCGCTATGACACTAAACCTAGGACCACCTTGATTTAAAAAATTATAGAAACAATCACCACCACAATTACCATTTATTGGCCCTTCATTATGTGCCTGATATTATGTCTTACAGTGTATTCATATTTTTCTCCGTGACTATGTGAGCTCAACTATGTGAGTATAAGAAGTGGCTATACATGCAGTGAATACCTTTGGTGCCCTCTCTGTCTCCTTGCCTACTCCAGGAGGTCTCATGCAGGCCAATTGGCATGACAGCTGTGTCCCTTTGCCTGAGGGGGTGCCCTCGCCTCCTGAGAAGATGGCAAATTGAGGGCTAAGGTAGAGGTGCTCAATCCAGAAGTGATCCTCAACCTTTGAGGGGTAGGAATTTATGGGAAAATTTCTTGACTTCCTATTCACTGTGGTGGGACAATTCTGGGATAGGTTCCCAGGTCTCCCAGAGGGTCTTCAAAAAGATTGACAGCAGTGGCCTAGTGGTAACCTCATGGCAGCCACTTTTATTGGTTTGTCTCCTGTCCCTACTGTCTCGCTTACCAATTCCCTCTCATTGCTCTCTGGGATATGCGCTCAAACTTGTTCTCAATCCTTGTGTCATGATTTGTCCTTGAAGGAATCTCCACTAAGATACTGCACGATTGTCCTCCCGGAACAGGAGAGAAAGAGAGCTTCAGGAGGCTGATGTGCATGAGGACGTGTAGCTGGTGAGTGGCCAGCAGGACTTGAATCAGGACCATCGCTTATGTTTCCATCAGAATCAGTCTGGGCATATTTTTCTAGTTAGTTAATCAAATTAATTAATGTGTAGCTTTTCTGAAAATGATTTAAGCCTTTAGAACATATCCTAATACTTCCTTCTTCTATCAGATCTATTTGTCCTCTGTCTCATTCCATTGAGACTCAGGATTTAACCAGCAATATAGTTAGATACAAATATAATAAATTAATTAATATTGCAATGCTATAGCTGAAAGTGATGAAATGTAGTATGCCTCTAGAGGTATTCATACTTTACACTAGACTTTTCCAATTGCAGTGCCTCAACTTAAAGGAAGAACTCTCCGTTAGTAGAATTTCAGACATCTAAGTAGTCAAGGAATCCCCCTCTCCATGCTCTCCAATGGACTTTTCCTGAGCCCCTTATACATCTTTCCATTTGCTAACTCTACCTGCTGACACTGATGCTTTATCTAATCATCAGTGGGATTCCTCTTGAATTGGAAGGCAAGGTTCAACCCTGAATGCGTGCTGGCCTGGCTCCTTCTCAGTGACAAAAACATGCAACTGTCTCTTCTTTACCTCTCTGTCTCATCAGGGGACATGGAGGAACTGTTTACGTGCCTTGGTTTCCTAGCCTGTGAAAGGAAGATAACGCTTGCTCCAACATGCTTTTCAGTGGGTAATGTGAAGATAAATGTGATAACGTCTACAAAGTCCTCCGAATTCTTGGGATGAAAGGTGCTATGTAAATGGAACACAGCCCTGTTATGATTAAAGTTTAATGCAGCAACTCTCAGGCCTAACAGGGAATGCAGTCTGGCTGGAATGTAGGATTGCTGAGTTGTCCCCTTTCATCATTGTCTCTGTGGATTCACCATCCAGCAGCCTCATGTTAGAAATGCCCATGCTTTCCGTTCATTCAATTTGGTTTTTATTTTCAAGAGACAGTCATGTTTTGCCCTTCACATTCTTCAGCTATGGGGGTCAGGTTTTAGAAAACACATATGTACAAACATACATTGCCAACCTAATTGATGACCCAACTCCAGGAGGGCCAGAGGACTAGATCAGTAACTAGACATTTAGATATAAATTTTGTGCTGAAAACAATATTCTTGACCCTCTGCATGTTTGTGTGTGGCCTGGCCTGATTGATACACAATCATGCATCAGCCATTTTCTTTTCTTTTTTCTTTTCTTTCTTTCTTTCTTTCTTTCATTCTTTTTTTTTTTTTTGAGACAGAGTTTCGCACTGTTGCCCAGGTTGGAGTGCAATATCTCCATCCAGGCTCACTGCAACCTCCGCCTCCCAGGTTCAGGTGATTCTCCTGCCTCAGCCTCCTGAGTAGCTGGGATTACAGGCACCTGCCACCATGCCTGGCTAATTATTTGTATTTTTAGTGGAGACAGGGTTTCACTATGTTGGCCAGGCTGGTCTTGAACTCC
Organism: Theropithecus gelada; assembly: GCF_003255815.1. Lineage (NCBI taxonomy): Eukaryota > Metazoa > Chordata > Mammalia > Primates > Cercopithecidae > Theropithecus > Theropithecus gelada. Next base: position 115,332,480 of record NC_037668.1, read on the forward strand.
TGACCTCATAATCTGCCTGCCTCAGCCTCCCAAAGTGCTGGGCTTACAGGTGTGAGCCATCGCACCCAGCCCAAGCATCACCCATTTTCAAAACAACAAGCTATACAATTTTCCTTTTTGTGACAGAATTGGAACTACTGGATTTCTCAGTAAAAGCAAAACAAAACAACCATAGAAAAATGCCACCGTCTCCTTCTCAAATTAATTCTTTCAGTTTATGCTCCTAACTCCATAAAAATGTGGTTTCGCTTTTGAAGTTTTTATTAATATTTATAATGCCCTTTTGGTGCCCTTGAACCACACAGAAATAGAGCCCTGATATAAATACCTATCTTCTAGGTGTATTGTGGTATACCTAAACTCAGCCATAAACTTTGAAGTTTTTATGTGTATATATATTTGACTTTGCTTTGTTTCTCTTATTTCTTGATGCAAAAGTTTATATTTTAAATATTTTTTAAAATGCAAATTTTAATAGCTTATATTTTATTTTCAAAAGTAATGCATGCTTGTAAAAATATACTGATATGGACATAGAAACGAAGGGAAAAAAAATCTCTTTTTCCAGACATATTTCTAAAATCCTGTTGCCAAGAAGTAAATCATGCACTTTAAGTCCTTTTAAATTAGGGCCTTGTTAGTTTGAGAGATTGAAATTGTCTTAAGAAGCTACTAACTAGTCATATTTCTTTATTTCTAACTATCGAAGTAATAAAAACTGTGAAAGATTTCAAAAATACAGGAAACTATACAAAATTATAATCACCCATAAGTCTACTGCCAAAAGGTAATCAAGTTTTAACATTTTAGTGTACTTCTTTCAAAATTTTTCTCTGCCAATATGGTGGAGATGTTACAATGGTTCCTTCAATCTTTCCATATTATATTGCGACAATTTTCTAATGTTAAGAGACATTTTGTCATTGGGTGCAATGGCTCATGCGTCTAATCCCAGCACTTCAGGAGGCCAAGGCAGGAGGATCACTTGAGGTCAGGTGTTTGAGACCAACCTGGCCAACATGGCGAAACCTCATATCTATTAAAAATACAAAACTTAGTTGCACATGGTGGCACGCATCTGTAATCCCAGCTACTTGGGAGCCTGAGGCAGAAAATTAACATTCTTTCAAAAAAACATAATTTTGAATGGCTGTAAAATATCCCTTTGCAAATGCTTCATACTAAACTTTTTCCAGATAATGAGAGGGAACACATTAGCCCTCTCACCTCATGTTTTCCTTGTGAGGGAGGGGCTCTTCTTCAATGAACAGGAAGGAGACATGTAAATGGAACCCTCGTTTGTCACCTTTCTGAATCCCCTCCCTCCTTCCTTCCAATGGCAGAGCAACTTCTCTGGCTGCTGAGATGGAAAGGTGTCAGTTCAGTCACTCTCCACAGCAATCCTGTGACGCCCTGAGGCTTTGTGTTTCATCTCCTTGGAATGGCTGGGTGGGCCCCACCATGTGGTCTGCTTCTCTGTCTGACAAAACTCACTTATTCTGGCATGTTCTTGCTCCTGCAGAGGGCAGGCCTGCAGTTGGAGATGAAAGTGATTAATTCAGAAGGAAAAGTGGTAGGCTTGTAGCCACAGGTTGAGCTGCTTCTTTAACGCAGTTTAGTCAACCTTTAGGATTATAGATAGATATTCATCAGCTGGATTCCTGTATTTGTCTCTCAACTTGCTCCTAACATAGATGAGGGGAGATAGTGAGTCAAGAGAAAAAAATGTAGTGATTAATAGTCATAGCCCTATACCCCAACTAATGTTACTATAGCTAGCATTTATTTACTATTTATTCTGGATCAAGCTGCATTTTCTCATATAACTCCCCCAATAACCCTGTGAGGTCATGGTATTATTGTTATCATTTTACAGATGATGGAACTGAGGCATGATGAAAGCCCTTCGCAAGTGAGGGAGCTGGGATTTGCTCCCACGCTCCTAGCCACTTCACTCTATCGCCCTTCATCTATTCTACATCATAAATAACACACGAACTTTTTTGCACATCAATTGTAGCTTGACTTGTAAACTCTACCTGATGCTGTCTTCTATGGTTGAATATGTCTGTTATTTTTTAAATAATATATTATTGTAGTTATTAAATGTTTTAAAATATCATTTATAATGACCTTTGGGATATACACATTTTTATTTTTATGCAGTTAAATCTATTCTTATTTTCCTTCATGACTTATTCCATCTTGATTTTGTGTTTAGGAAGTCTTTGCCAACCCAATAAGTAGATTTTCACCTGTATTTTACTTTAGGTTCTATGGTTTTATTTTAAAAATATAACTTTTACCATCCAGAAATTGTTTGATGTAAGAGAACCGTTCTAAGTTTTTTGTTTTGTTTTGAAGAAAAAAACAAACGGTTGACTCAACACCATCCTTTCTCCACTGGTTTCCAAACCTGTTTCTGGTTTCTGTTTTTCTCCATTGCACTACCTACTAATTTTTCTGTAATCTCACTCTGTTTTTATTTGTTTGTTGAAGTTTTTACTGTAGCTTTATGGCATATTTTAATATTTAGAAGGATGAGTCCCGTTACTCTTTATTTTTAGAAACTTGTTATCATCATGTGATATTCTTCCACATACATTTCAAAATTATTTTATCAAGTCTCTGCCCTAAAATTTTAGTGGGAATATAGTTAGAATCTAGTTTCATCTGCAACTCAGCTTGGAAATACTTAATATCTTTACAGAATTCCTTTTTTTCCATCTAGGAACATGTAATTTATTTATTCTTAAATATTTTCTCTTGCGTGTCTCAGGTACTGAATTTGTCCTCATGAATGTGGCATTCTTTCCTGTTCAGGTTATTTCTATTACTTTATATTTTTGGAGGCTATTGGGAATAGATTCTTATATAAACAGTTATTATGATTTCACATTGTTTAAAACAACTGGTTATTGTTGGCATTTGGACAATGCAGTCAATTTTTAAAAAGTATTTTTATTTAGTTTGTAGTTTCTTTATTGACCTCATTAATTTTAAAGTTTTTCCTTTGATCCTCCTGAGTTGTCTGTGCATAAATATATCATTTAAAATAATGATTTTCATTGCTTGCAATTTTTACATATGTTTCATTTTTATTTTATTGACTGGAACTCCCAGAATAATGTTAAATAACGATTATAATGGACATCCTTATTTTGTTTAAATTTTAATGGAAATGCCTACAGGATTTCACTGTAAAACATGACAGTTCTTGTTGCTTTAGAATAGATATTTAAATAAATAATATTTCTATTAGTAAAAAATGTTTTCTCTTTAACAACCAGGACTAGATGTTGAATTTTATTATATTGTTTTTCTTTGTCTTATTATATTTTCAAACTTTAAACCATCCTTGCATTTTAAGAATAATATTTAATGATATGTCGGGAGACAATTCTCCATGGGTCTCTCACATTTCTGTACTCCTTGTGAGCGGAGGCACTGACTGCTGTTTATTTGGGAGTGTGTTTTCAAGGATAGTGGCTTTTCCTCCATAACAAAGGGGAGGTTTGCTTACAGACTTAAAAATACAGTGTCTCTCCCTGGTGCAACGAACAGACATTCTTACTGGTCCAATGTAATAAAGTCTCCCTCTGGAGCAGTGGGCAGTGGGCAGATGTTTATTGCCCATTTTAAAAGATTTGAGTTTCCTGAGCTCAGGTTTCCTCTCCTGTAATGCAATCCACTGAATGTGCAGGTGTCCACCTGGGTCCATATCATATGGCCTGCCTGAGAATGGGTGGGCGAGGGGTCAGGAGCAGTGATGAACATACTGATGCTCATGCTGTTTCCTGTATATGCCAAGAGCAATAAAATCCTTTGTCTCTGACCCTAAAGTCTCATTTCTTCTGCCACATGGAACTGTGGCAGGCTAACTTGTTAGCTCACAAGTAGGGTAAGATGTCAGACCCTTTACAGTTGTTTGTTTGTTTTTTGGAGACAGGGTCTCATTCTGTTGCCCAGACTGGAGTGCAGTGGCACAGTCACGGCTCACTGCAGTCTCAAACTCCTGGGCTTAAGTGATCCTCCTGCCTCAGCCTCCAGAGTAGCTGGAACTATAGGCATGCACCACCATGCCTGGCTAATTAAAAAAAAAAATTATTTTTGTAGAGATAGGGTCTTGCTCTGTTGAGCAGGTTGGTTTCGAACTCCTGGCCTGAAGTGATCCTCCTACCTCTGCCTCCCAAAATGCTGATATTATGGGCATGAGCCACCACATACAGTCAGTTCTTACTGTTTAAGTAACACATTCAGTTTTCTAGAAATTTACTTATGAATTTACATCTACCTTCATAAGTAGTATTGGTTTGTAATTTTTTTCTTCTGTGCTATCTTTATTAGGTTATTATGGTTATGCTAATGCTACAAGGAATTTATAAGTTTTCCATCTTTTCCTGTACTGAAACAGTATATATGATGTACAAACTATTCCTTTAAAATTTACAAAGACTAAGACTGAGCGTGGTGGCTCTCTTGTAACCCCAGCACTTTGGGAGGTGGAAGTGGGAGGGTCACTTGAGGGCCGATGGCTTGAGTCCACGAGTTCAAGACCAGCCTGGGCCACATGGTGAAACCCTGTGTCTACTAAAAATACAAAAATTAGTTGAGCATGCTGGTGTGTGCCTGTACTCTCAGCTACCTGGGAGACTGAGGCAGGAGAATCACTTGAACCTGGGAGGCAGAGGTTGCAGTGAGCCGAGATCATGCCACTGCACTCCAGCCTGCTTAACAAAGTGAGACCCTGTCTAAAAAAAAAAAAAAAAAAAATTGCAAAGACTAGTAAAATGGTTTTGACTTAGAAACTTTATTGGAATTAATTATTTTTTCAACTCTTTTTCTATTGACAAAAGTCTATCCAGATTTACTACTTATCAAGTTATTTTTAGCTATTTATATTTTCTCAGAACATAAGTGAATTTAAAAAATTTAACTGTATATAATATTGTCTTATCATTTTAAGACTGTCTCATATCTACAGTTATATCTCATTTCTTATTTATTTGTTGTTGTGAACTCTCTCTCTCTCTTTCTGTCTTTCTTTCTTCTGGACTTTTCAGAATTTGCAGAACACTATAATTTTTAGTGTTTGCTTTCATTAATCTTTGCTTGTATTTTTGTTGGGTTTCTTCTTTGCCTTCAAAAGCTTACTTCATCTTTTAACTTCTTAAATTTAATTCAGGTTAATTATTTTATGTTACTCCTGCTCTAATAAAGTAAGCACATAAATCTGCATTTTCTACTGAATAGTTTTAGTTCTGTCTTGTAAGATTTGATATGTAATCTTCTAATCATTATTATTTTTTGAATAATCTGTAATCATAGTTGCTCTTTTCTGTAGTCCAATAGTTATTTATGTGTATGTTTTCTAATTTCAAGTAAACACTTTCCTATTTTAAATTCTTTTTACTATTTTCTAGTTTATTTTAGAATAAACATTTAGAACGTGAGCTGTGTACTTTTCCTTTATGAGATTTTATCCAAATTATAATTTTGTTCTATTACACTATTAACTTCCAAAAATATTCCAGAGATGTTTGAAAAGTATATGTACTCATGTAAGTGTAAAAATTAAATTACGACAATTAGACTGACTAAAAATTATTAGCTAAGTCTGCTTTATTTTAGGCCTCCTTGATTTACCAAAGAATGAAAATGCTGTTTGAAGATTCCAATTGTGTATATACCTATTTCTCCCAGTACATTGAAGAGCTGTGTACTTTAACACTAGTTTCTAAGTACATAATGATTTCTACCTATTATACTTTTATTGTGAAGTCTAACTTTTTTGTCATTCTAAATTTACATTCTTCATTTTATCTAGAGAATTTTGCCTACACTTTGCCTTTTTATTTACCTAAACCTTTCTATTGTCTTTTTATTTACATAAATTTGGTAGATACTTGCTAATCTTTTAACTTTTAATTTATACATATAATTTTTAATCAATATATAGCTGGAATTTTTTCCAACCCAATTTAAGAACCTTGATCTTTTAATAAATAACTGTAATATATTTATATTTATTTTCATAACTAGTATTTTTGCTTTTATTTTTTAATCTTAAAATAGTTTTTTAAAATTATTAAAACAAATTTTTGTGGGTACATAGTAGGTATATATATTTATGGGGTACATGAGGTGTTTTGATACAGGCATGCAATGTGAAATAAGCACATCAAGGGGAATGGGGTTTCCATCCCCTCAGGCACTGATCCTTTGAATTTCAAGCAATCCAATTACATTCTTTAGGTTATTAAAAAAATGCAACTAAATTATTATTGACTGCAATTACCCTATTGTGCTATCAAATAATAGGTCTTATTTATTCTTTCTATTTTTTTGTACCCCTTAAACATCTCCACCAGCCTCCCAACTCCCAACTATATTTCCCAACCTCTAATAAGCATTACTCTACTTTCTATGTCGATGAGTTCAACTGATTTGATTTTTAGATCTCACAAATAAGTGAGAACATGCACTGTTTGTCTTTCTGTGCCTGGCTTATTTCACTTAGCACAATGACTTCAAGTTCCATCCATATTGTTGGAAATGACTGATCTCATTCTTTTTTATGGCTGAATAGTACTCCATCTTGTATAAGTACCACATTTTCTTTACTCATTCATCTGTTGATGGACACTTAGGTGGCTTCCAAATTCTAGCTATTATAAACAGTGCTGTAACAAACAGGAATGCAGATATCTCTTCAATATACTGATTTCTTTTCTTTTGGTTATATAACCAACAGTGGAATTGCCGGATCGTATGATAGCTCAATTTTTAGTTTTTTGAGGAACCTCCAAACCGTTCTAAATGTGGTTGTACTAATTTACATTCCCACCAACAGTGCACGAGGGTTCCCTTTTCTCCACATCATTGCCAGCATTTGTTATTGCCTGTCTTTTGGATATAAGCCATTTTAAGTGAGGTGGGATAATATCTCATTGTAGTTTTGATTTGCACTTCTCTAATTGTCAGTGATGTTGAGCACCTCTTCATATGCCTGTTTGCCATTTATTTGCATGTCTTCTTTTGAGAAATGTCTATTAAAATCTTTTGCCCATTTTTTGATTGGATTATCGGATTTTTTCCTATAGAGTTGTCTGAGCTCCTTATATATTCTGGTGATTAATCCCTTGTTAGCAGAGGTAGTTTGCAAATATTTACTCGCATTCTATGAGTTGTCTCTTCACTGTGTTGATTGTATCCGTTGCTGTGCAGAAGCATTTTAACTTATGTCATCCTTTTTAATCTGGTTTTATGCTTTCTATCTCTCTCTGCTTCTTCAAGGCTGCCTTTTTTCTTTTGGTATATGAACTAGGTTTTCTTTGTTCTTTTTCCTCTTATGATGATTAGAGTGTTTGTATTTACCTAAAATTTTAATTAACATATGTAATCCCACAATTCTCGAATCATGCTAAGAATGAAACAATCTCTTGACTTCTTACTTTGTTAAATAATAAAATTAGCATATATCAGCTCTTTTTTAAAAATTATCTGTGCTCATAAAAAATAATTTCATTTTCAGGTATTTGCCATAGGACAACTCTGAGATCTTTGCTTAATTTCAGGAGCAACATTGCTAAAATGATAGAAAATGTAGCTAGAAAATTTTAGATCCTCAATATCATCTCTTCCAAATGCATTATTATGTAATAAAGCCACTGAAGCCTTGAATAGTTTAAGACTTGTTGTAGGTCCCAAAACTAGCTAGTGGCAGGATTAGACCTAGAACTCAGATCTCCTGCCCAAACTAGTACTCTTTCTACTGTATTATATATTTTATGAGTGGCAATTGAGACAGTGAACAAGCTTAAATTTATCTGGGGTTAGGGAAGACGTGGATAGAAGAAGAGAGCTCTGAATATAAGAGAAAGGAATGATGGAGGAAGTCAGGAGTATTTGATTTTGAAAAGGAGATAATATATGGCTTATGACTTCAAAGGAAATAAATACAAAACAAAACACAAGTATTCTTGCCTCCCTCTGTCATCTCAGAAGGGGTTTGGAGTTGGTAAAGAGATACTGTAATGTGATCTTGAGTCTAAGAAGAGGACTTAGGTTGAGTCTATTTGGGTTATTTGGCTGGTACTGTGCTCTGGATTTTCCTTCTGTTCACTTTTATTGAGTTTTAATAAGAAGCCATCTGGTAAAATATTTTAGACTTAGATTGATATTTAACATGTAGAGCAGGCTGGTTTAAGTGAATACCCAGCCACCAAATAAGATAAGAAAATAACCCAAACAGCATCATATTTTAATGTTTCCTGATTGACATCAAGATGCTGGTTAGTTGTCTTTTAGTCTAAAAATGTAATTTTGGAGGAACATCAGCTCAGAAAATCCCTGGCATAAGGAAATAGGTCAGCTTTTCTTCCAACATCAAGGATTTCCAAATTCAGCCCAGAAGCCTTAATAAAATGTACCTAAGGGAAGTAGACGACAGTGAAACTGGAGTTCAGCTTCCATGAACATGGATACACCCTTTGATCCCTATGTTTCCTACGACCCTCTGGGCAGAGCAATCAGGCAGCTAGTCATCTATGTAGGATTCAGTTTATCATTAAGCTTTTGTCTTAACAGTACGTAATAAACACCTCATGAGGTTTTGAGATTAGATCTCGAAGAATGCCTGATCCTTGTGATTTCTAAAGCTTATATGGGAGGGTGTCCAGGTGTTTTTAAGGACTATTATTGCTCTTACATTCACCCTTTTCCTCACATGTCTTTTTCTGCCAAGAAGTTTAGTTTAGTGTGGTTGTAGATTATAATTTAATAATTGTCAAACATTCTGTAGACAGAGTTGTTAGCTCCATTTTGAAAATAACACTTGAAAAATAATTACTGAGGTTCACACACAGAATTTCTCTCTAACTTGGCAAATGATTTCTGTGCATTTACCTGCTGGCCTGCATAATCCTCAGGTTTTAGAAATGGTGACACTGGATTGTGCCTACATAACCTTCAGCCCTTTACACATGGTATCATTGGTCCTTTGATATATATATGTTTACTATGATGGTCTGGGTGCTATTCATGCTTTAATGCTTTAAAATATGACCCATTCCTTTCTGACTGGTGGCATCCCTTCTACACTGACTTCAGGTGGGTTTGACAGTGATAAATACCTACAACTCATTTCTTCATATAGATATATGACTGTTTCTGTCTTTGAATTCTCTTCAATACATTTTGTCCCTCGTGTTCAATTTTATTACCTGTTTAGGAATCATGTCATGATCCCAGCTCAGTAAATCTATCTACTAGGATACAAGTTTGGTGTTCATGTATTTGGGTCTTATTGATCATGCTTTTTCTTGACTTTGGGTGATTCTCCAGTTGAATGTGATTATCCCTACTAGAGATGCCACTACTAAGTAGGTTAATTCTACTGCATTCTAGACTTTTACTCCAGTTTTAAAATTAATGCCATGACGACAGCATTTCCTTTTCTACAGGAAAATAATCTGTAAATATTTTTTTTCCCACCTACACACCATGTAATAATATATGGTCAAGAAAGGCAAAGTTGGTACATTACAGCTCTGCCTTATCAATGAACTTACTCCATGGAACAGAGGTCGTGAGGCAGGCTTCGGTCATCCTCGTGGTTTCAGGGCATGGTTATTTTGCCAACTCTGCAAAGTGGTCTGAAGCAGTGATTCCCAAGCCTAACTTCTCTCCTGAAAAAGCTGGGAAGTGTTCACAAAATATAGATCCTCCAGCTTCAACCTGATAAACTAAGTCAGATTCTCAAGGTTCCTAAAATCTGAGCTTTGAAACAACTCTTTAAGCAATAACAATGTTGTTGGATAGTGAGAAAAATTACTGCTCTAGAAGCTCTTGAATTCTGCCTGTGTATGTGTGCATATGTGTCGGAGGCACTAAATAGTAACACCTTAGAATCAGAAGGTACTCTTCAAGCTCATGTCTCACTTCATGTAAACGATGTAGAGGTATTTGCAGGTTAAGGAACATGTCTAAGCGCACATAGCTAGTCAGTGGAGAATTGTGAAGAGCAAAGGAAAACAAAAGTCAAGTGTCCCGATTCTTACTCCAGACTCATTTCATCTAAATTAAGCTATCTTTGATATTTTCATAAAGTGCTACCATTTATAAGTTCAATAGTTTTCCCAAGAGAGATAAGTTAAATATAAGTTAAATGACTTTTTCTCCTGAGCATTAGAGCATAAAATAGAATTTGAAAAGCAATGGGTTAACTCAACAATACAGCCTCACCACGTTAGTAGCTGACACATGTTAATTGATTATTGAAAAAGTCATTTGTGGCACAGGTTGACGTAACTGGTGTATTAAGAGAGGCAGAAGAACGGTGTGTAACTAGCACAGGTTTTGGAATCATAGGCCTGGGATCAAATCCTGACTTAACTATGTGATTCTAGGCAATCCTAGGCCTCAGTTTGTGCATCTGTAAAATAGGTTAATATTTTCCTTTTATGGTTATTGTTAGGTTAAATGAAACATGAATACATGAATGGTGCCTGGCACATGGAAACTACTAATAATTAATCTCTTGTGCTTATTAAATGCCAGCCACTTGACAGATTATTAAAACTCACACCAACCCCACAAGTGAGTGTTGTAATTATTCCCATCTTAAAATGAAAACTTGAGACTCAGCTATGTTCAGTAACCTGTCTGGGGTCATGGAGGTATTTGGAAATTGAGAAATCTTAAATTTCTCAGATTCTCCTCTCTTATGCTCTCTTTCAATAAATGGCAGCTGTCATTATTGCCCTTATCCTCACCCACAAGCCAGTATAATTCAGTGGCCAGGCACATGGCTCAGGTTTGAAGTCCAAGGAGCTGGATGTTTCTTTCCTTTCAATAAATGACAGCCATGTGACCTTAAGTGGGCTCCTCAATTTCCCTATTCCTTGGTTTCCTCATTTGTAGGATGAGGATGATAATCTACTTTATAGGGTTGTTGTGAGGATATCCAGTAAGCTCTCGTTACTTCTGTTGCTTTTTACATACTAGTCAGTCTAACATACTAAATGAGAATGAATTCTGGGTCTTGTCTTGCCCATGTTTTCAAAGCTTCTACTAAAGGTTTTTGTTTTTTAGCACTTTACCTGAATCTCAAGTGTGAGTGTAATAAAGGTGTTGGCTGAAGGGGGATGGAAACAAACATTAGTTACACCTTCAAGATTTTTCCAGTCAGAGTTTGATCTTTCCTCTAGTAGGTGGTAAACTCTCTTCAGTTATATGGCCCTGAAAATCCATGAAGCCCCATATATTGAAGGGAAAATGGGCCAATATCTGAACAGCATCTCACCACCCCTCTTGTGATGTGCTTGGCAAACATACAGAGACAGGGGCTCAGGATTTTTGGAGTTCTATCTGCTCTGCAGAAGGAGCCCAACTCCAAAGAGGCATTGATAGCAGGAACTGATGCAGAGATGACTGCGTGATGTGATAGCCGAGATACTGGACCATTCACTGTGTACTGTCCATTCAAATGAAAGGTTAGAGTTAAGAGCAGACACTGCTAGTGCTACCAAGGGATAATTTTTTGTATGCATGTGTGCTCGTGTGTTTATATGCCTTTAGCTTTCTTTCTGATAGTAAATATAGGAAAAGACCTTTCAAAGACTATACATGCTAACTTTCTGAGAGGGAAGAACTATCATTAAAAACATAAAATATCGCATTATATTTGAGTTCAGTAACCTGAAGTTCAGCAAGTTTTCCACAGTCTCAGCTTTCCTAACAAGAAGCAATGCACGTGTCTACTTCTGTGCTTTCATAACACTTTATTCTGTGCTACAGAATAAAGTATTTTAACACCCCTTTATCTCTCTCCTTTATGCACACTGTGTTTCTCATCGTGAACCAAGATGAGGCAGAACCACAGCCCAGGGGTAGTTTCCATTTCAAGCAAGCTGTTTTCTGCATCCTCCCACCTCCCTCAAGAGTTGTGTGCTTGATTGAATTAACTAATACCAGTTGTGCTTTACATATCTGAGTTAAAATATATGTGTTACATGTCAACATTGTGCTAAAATGTATTATTGAAATTTTATTAACAAGCATTGCTTTAATTTAGTACTGAAAAAGTCTACATTTATTGGACAACAATTTTATACCTATGTATGAATACCTGAGTATGTAGAAGAATCAGATATGTGATTAGCTAAACTTACAAAGTTGATAGAAACTAGGTGATTATTTAAATTGCACAAAACCCTGTATTTTACTTAAATTTCTATAAAAGTAACAATGTCTTACATTTGCTTAGTGAGAAGTGCTTTGCAGATGCCTTTGACATATATTATCTCATTTGTTCCTCTCAAAATTCTTATGAACTAAGGGGAGAGTGACTATTGTCTGCATGTTTCGTGGATAAGAAAAAGAGAAAGCATCCTTAGCACATTTGAATTGTATTACCTTTGCAGAAAGGTAACTCATTATCATCTCTTTAGAAAGCACAATTCAATGTTGAAAGTATGCTTACCTCTGTTTACTCACATGCATGTATAGTTAGTGTCCTGGTTATCTCTTGCCATGTAACAGATTATCCTAAAACTTACTAGCTTAAAACATCATTTTATTATGTTTCACTGTTTTTTTTTTGGTCAATAGTTTGAATACGGCTCAGCTGGGTGACTCCTTTGTTCCATGTGGAGTCAGCAGAGATAACTTGATAGTATCCAGCTGCCAAATGAGTTGGTCTGGAGATTCCAAGATGGCTTCGTTTACAAATTTAGTGATGGGGAAGGCTGAAAAGCTGGTCTTGGCTGGGACTGGCAACTAGAGTTCCTACATGTAGCCTTTTCAACATGATATTAGGGTAGTCAGGGACTCAGTGTTCCAAGAGAACTTAAGTGGAAGTTGTTGGTTCTTAAGGCCTGGATCCAACAACTGGTCCAGCATCACTGCTGCCATTTTCTGTTGATCAAAGCAAATCATGGAGCCCATCCAGATTTGAGGGGAGGGAATATCTGCCCTACCTCTTAATGGAAGGGTATCAGAGAATTTGTAGCAACCTTTAATCTGTCACAGTGCCATTTTGGCCATTGATTATGTTCCTTGCCTATGCAAAAATACATTCACCCTTTCTGAAAACCCCCAGACTCTCAACTCATGATGGCATCAGGACCACAACAGCATCAGGATTAGGCTCAAGATGCAGGATCTTTTCATCCAAATCAGGTCCACATATGGATGAGACCCTTCAGGTATGTTTCTTCAAGTATGGTTCCTCTCAACTTGTGAACTAAAGAAGCATGTTATTTGCTCCTCCATCCCCAATACACAATGTTGAGAAGAAGGTAAGAAAAATGCAATTGGCATTCTCATTCAAAAATAGAATTAAAAGCAAAAAGCAGTCCCTAGTCTGTAGTATTTCTGAAATCTTACTGGTCACATGTCCACATTTGTTGATTACACCTCAGTCCTGCTTCCTAGGAATTATGCAGTAATATAACAAAGTAATATAACTAATTATTTAACTACAATAATTAAACATTTTTTTTTCTAAGCTCACCTTTTTCTATGCAATATCATACATGCATAAAACAAACCATTTGGCAGTTTTGGCATTCCTATCAGAGATCCAAACCCAGTCAAATCCATCAGTTCATTAGGTATATATTCTACTGTCTAGATCACAACAGGCAACAGGATTGTCAAAATTTCTGCCACTCATAACCAGGATCACTTTTTCTCCAGCCTCCAATAGTAATTCCTGTACTATCTTCCTCTCAGTATTCACTAGAAGTCTCCTTCAGGTTTTTCTGTCCTCATTAATAGTGTCTTCAAGGTATTTGCAGTGTTTGCTTATTGTCTGGCTCCAAAACCATGGCCACATGTTTTAGATAGTTATGGCAGCACTCCATTTCCAGGTATCAAATTCTGTTCTTATTATCTACTGCAGCATAGCAAATTACTCTAAAACTTAGTGGCTAAAAATAACAATCATTTTATTATATCAGGACCTTGTTGCTCAGGCATTTGGGCATGGCTCCGCTGGGTGATTCTTCCGCTCCATTTCAAATTGACTGAGGACACTCAATGGTTTTCAGCTGGTGGGTGGGCTTGTCAGGAGGGTCAGGATGGCTTTCCTCACATGACTGCCACGGGCTAGAAGGTGGGGCTCAGCTGGGCTTGTTGACTGGAGTGTCTACACATGACCTCTCTAGTAGGGTGGCTTTAGGGTAGCAGAACTTCTTACATATTGATTAAGGGTTTCTAGAGAGAGTGTTCCAGGAGATAGAAAGTGAAAGCTACCAGTTTCATAAGGCCTAGATTTGGAATCTGGGCTGGCTTCACTTTTGCTATGGCTTTACTGGCCAGTCACAGAGGCCACCCAGATTCAGGGCCATGCGATATGGACCCTATTTCTCTGTGGGAAGAGACTCAAAAATTTTTAGTGTGAAAGAAAAATAATGTATAGTTTTTCATCTGGAATTGCTTACTAGTGCTTATAAGGCTGACTGACTCAATGAACTAACTCAGGTTTAAGAATTAGACATTCGAGCTTCTGGTTCCATATCTCCCATTGCTTGGCTGTGCTTGAACTGCTTGAACTGAGGTAAATAATCTTTAGGCTTTAGTTTATATCACAGGGAAAATGGAGATGATAATAACTGTTGGCACCTACTGGTTCAGGGAGATGTTGTGCCTCTTTTTATTTTTATTTTTTAAAATCAGTATTCAAAAAGTATTCTCCAAAGTGCTCTAAGAAGTAGAATAATAAATTGCCATGACAAATTGGACTGTTACAAATTCACCACGTGTGTTTTTATTAAGAGAGAAAATTGGGTCTCAATATTGTGTAACATCAACAGGGATACATAGGAACTCTAGTACTTACAGAAATCTCACTCTCCAAACACACCAACCTGTGCCATAGCCTATGCTTTCTCAGTCTTTCATGTATGCCAGGCAATGTATGTTTTCTCACTGAATCTTTGCCACACTTTTTGGAGAGTTAGGTGCCATTATTAACATGTTAATCATGTTTTCTGAAACATTTTTTTTTTCCTGGAGTTTAAATTCTAACACATCTTTCGCATATTTATACATAATACATCTTAAAAGAATCTAATGAAACCTTTAGTAGAGTCCGTAGGGGTTTTGTTTAACTTCTGTGGAAATCATCCCTTTTTATTTTTATACAAATATTCTTGCAAAATGAGATAAAAGCAGATTTGTGAAGATATCAAGATGACATAACTAAGATGAGATACAAAATAAAAGCAGAGGCATTAGCAGAAGCTAGTTTTACTCATGGAAGCCAGAAGGAGGATGGGGTGGTTGGTACTGTGGGAGGAGAGATGGGCTGGGAGCCAGGGCATCTGGCCCTGTTGTGCCATTAGCTAGCAGCTAGTTGTGCAACCTCAGAAAGCGTATTTCCTCCTCTAGGCCAAGGTTTTCTTTTGTGTCATATGAGAGTATTAAACTAGATTAACTCTAAAGCCATCACAACGTTAACATTCTCTTATTATTCCAAGTAAAGGGGATGAAACACTAAATCAACATTTCCAGGCATTAAGAAGGTGATTTGCAAAAACATTTTATTTATTCTTTCAACAAGTCTTTGTTGAGCCTCCTATGTGCCAGGCCTTATTCTAGGTATTTAGGGGTACAGTAGTTAATAAAAACTTCCTTCCCTCATAGAGCTTACATTCCAGGTTAGGGGATACAGACAGTAAATAATCTAAGTAAGTCGAACATATGATACGTTAGACAATCATTAAGTGCTTAGCGGAAGATAAAGTGGGGAAGGTGGGTAGAGCATGCTGGGTGGGGTTTGCAACATCAGGTAGGCTTCTCTGGGAAGACTTCACTGAGTAAAGATCTGAAGGAAGTAATAAGCCATAATGACTTTGCTTCCTAGTTCATGGAGAGAATGAAAGCATTTTCAGGGAGAGGAAATAGTCAATATAAAGGTGCTGACATCGATGCATGTCTGATATTCTCAAAAAATAACAAGGAAGCCAGTATAGCTGGAGTGGATGGAATAAATGAGGAGCGGGGTACCAGGAGGCATCAGAGAAAAGATTCTGGGAAGATGTCGAGCAGAGAGTGCCATTTGGCATGCTTTAATGAAATAACTTTATTGCTATGTAGAGAATAGACTAGAAAAGGTCAAGGATGGAAAGAGGAGAACAGTTAGGAGGCTACTGCACTAATCCAGGCAAAAGATGATGGTGGCTCAGACTGTAACGGCAGCAGTAGAAGCAGTGAAAAGTGATGGGATTCTGGATATATTTTGAATGTAAAACCAATAGGATTTGTTGGATGGTTAGAATGGGGTATGAAAAAAGAAGACTAAAGGATATTGCAAGGAGTTTTGACTTGAACTTAGAGTTGCTACTTGCTGAGATGGGGAAGACTGTGGGAGATGCAGTTTTTGTGACTCTGCTGTAGGCTATTAGGAGTTTAGTTTAGACATGTCAACTATTAGATGCCTGTTAGGTATCCAATCCATGCATGTATCATGTCTTATAAAGACGTGAGTGTGGATTTCAGGGGGGAGAGCCAGGCTGGAAGTACAAATTTATTATAGCTCTGAGATTGGATGAGCTTCCCAATGGAGTAAGCATAGATTAAAAAAAAAAAGACAGGTTCAAGGACTGAGCCTGGGGGGTCAAACTGCAGAGATGAGAAGAAGCATCGAGGGAAACAAAAATGAGTGACTAGACAAGTAGTAATAAAACTGAACAAGCAGAGAGTCTGGAAGCCCAGTGGAGGCAAAAAAAAGTGTTTCAGAGAGGAGAAAGTGATCGTGTCCAATGCTACTGATTGGTTGCATAAGATGAGGACTGAGAAATGACCACTGGCTTGGCAAAGTAGGGGTTTTGGTGCCTTTATCAGAGCAGTGACTGCAGAGAGGTACAGGTGAAAGCCTGATTAGAATGAGGTCCAGAAAGAACAAGAGGAAAGAAATTGGAGACATGGGGTATGGACACTCTTTCAAAGAGTGTTGCTGCTAAGGAAATGTGAGAAAGGAGAATGGCTAGTGGGAATTGGCATAAAGAGAGTCTTTTAAAAAATATGAGAAAACAAGATGTTTGAATGTTGGTGAGAGTGATCAAATAGAGAAAAAATAGGTAGAGTAGAAGAAGTAAAAGACTGGAACGGTGTCCTTCAATACATGAGTGAAATAAGATCTAGTGGCAAGCTAAGGGGTTGGTTTTGACTAGGAACACAGCTAGGAGGAAAAGTTGAGCAGATGGGCACAGATGCAGGAGAAGAGGAGGTGGTGCTGGAGGCTGAATAGAGTTTGCTTTTGATTGCTGTTATTTTCTCAGTGAACTAGGAAGCAAAATAATCAGCTTGGAGTGAGGATGACAGAGGCATTTAGAGTTTTGAGAAGGGAGGAGTAGGCATGAAACAGTTTTCAGAGGAGTAGGAGAGTTAATGGACTACGGAAATATTGTATGTTTGCTGGAGAGTATTAAGGACATAACTGAGGTCAATACAAAACTCTTTGGTCTTCCAAAGTCATCTGTGGCCAGTCCTTTTCAAACTGGTGTTCATAGAGCAGGATATTCCTTGCAGCACCAACTGAGAGGAGAGGAAAGCTTGGAAGTGAGTAAAAGTCCTAAGATGCAAGTGTTGTAACATAGCCACTTCTTCTAGAACACCTCCAATATTTCCTTGGGAAATACTGAGATTTCTTTCCCTAACTCCTTTCTTCCTTTCTTTTCTGGTCCCTTTCCTTATTTGTGCTAAGATATAGCTAGCTAGAGTAGTTGTGTATGGGTTTCAGGCAGCAGATCCACTTCCTGTACCTGATGGGTTTGTTTTACTGTTGTATTGGATAGCTTTATTCTGTGTTATACTCTGGTAACAAACAATCACAAGTTTTCGGTGGCTTACAACCATCTGGATTTATTTCTCTCTCTTGTTACATGTTGGCTGCAGGTCAGTTGCAGCTCTACATATCTTCATTCTGAAATTGAGTCCCTATTTAAGTCGTGCTATTCTTTGGGCAGAGGGAGAAGAGCAATTGTGGAGCCACACAATGGCTCTCAGTTTCCACTGGGAAGTGGTAATTGTCACTTTTGCTAACATTTCATTGGCCAAAGCAAGTCACATGACCAACCTTGATGTCAATGGGATGGGAAAGTATAAACTTCTTTTAGGGAGGAGAACTCACAATTTGGAACAATCATATAATTAGCTGCAACTTTTTCCATATGTGGCAGTAAAAAATCATCCTAAAGCAAGACAGTGGGGCAAATTACCTCTTCCCAACCATGATCAGCATTGAGCCCTCAGGAGTAACCCCAAGGTGACTTGACACTTGGTATGAATTTCTGGGTGCAATTTTATGTCTGACCCTGTGGGCTAGATTATTTAGCTTTAGAATTTAGAAACTATCTTACCTTCAGGGAGGCAGGTCATGTATTTAATCACATGAATTTTAGGTATTATATTATAATAATAAAAGCAGCTATGCTAAATTTTACAAAATACATCTTATAAGCTGGAAGAGAGACGTCCATCCAGATCTGTCTTTGGAGACTTTCTTAAGTTCGACATACTCAAGATCAATTTTATAATAATATAAATACAATAGAAGAAAGAGCTCTGTCTGCAACTCAGTAAAATAAAAATTCACAGATGATAGGAAATTCCATATCTGTTCTTAGCCTAGCAGGAGGAGTTTTATAGCTTGAGAAGGAGCTGGGGTATTTCTCTAAGACACTGTGTAACCAAGTCTCGGGCCCATGATTCACCACTTCCCATACCAAGTATGGTGCCCTGCAAAATGCCATGGGTTGTTCTGAGTGATTGTCTCGCTGTGGCCTGATAGACATGAGAAACTCAAGACCAGCATGAAAGTATCATGACTGACACAAATTTCAAGTTTGTTGGCTTAAGTATTTTCATGTTTCTTCTCTTAACACAGAAGAGACCAGGGTCTGTTGCTGTGTGTTCTGTAGTTTCATTTTAGTGAGACTTTTCCTCTTTGTTTATGAATATAGGATTCTGACAGCTGACAAATGACATTCCAAGAACTTAGCCGGAGCCCAGATTGTGCACTGCTGTGGGAATTTCTCCTCATAGATATGTCCAACAACTCTGCTCTGGAGAAAATGCTCAGGTAATGCATTCCCAGTGGTAGCTCAGTTCCCATCAACTCACCACCGGTGCCCTCATTAGGGTGTTTTTCTTTCTTCAGGTATTTGTTTTCAGTCCATCTTCACCTCCCACCACAGTGAATTTAGTGTCCGTGAAGGGGACTAGGTAGCTCTCCCCTGAGACTACCCTAGGTTTATTTTTAGCACAGGCAGTCTGGAAAAATTACCTTCCCTTGCTGACTGCACCAGGACTGTCTTAATTCTGACACAGAATTCTGAACCTCTCACATTGGATTGAGAATGAATGGGTAATCCATGCCTTCACTCCACTCTAATGGAGGAATCACATTACAATGGGGCTAAAAAATTTGCCACAGGTTACCCAGACACCCAATCGAAAGAGCTTTTCTTTGGTCTGTTGGTCTCAGATTTGTAAGATGTTTAACAGTGTAAAAATTGCAAGTTAGTCTGACTACATTGGACAGATTGCAGGTAAAAGCCCCGCTCCCTAAATCCCAATTGATCCCCTGAGCCATCTGTACTCCCTAAAAGTGTTATTATTACTTTCAAGCTACATGCTCAAAAATTATTTCCCTTGGGAACACACACCTAACCCAGACAAAAAGATTACTACTTTTTTTCTACTCATTCAATACCCTTTGTCCCAGCTATCTTGTTTGTTTCTTTCTTCCTATGTCTCATTCAACATTATATTCACATGCTATGATCTCCCCAGTCCCCTGTCGACTATTAGGTTGAACCACATGAAATTGCCAATATTCTGCTGGTTTTGACCAATAAAGGTAGTGATTTCATGTAATTCAAGCAAACCCTATTAGAATGAGGTAGCAAATTGTGAAAATTCTCATGCAGAACAATGCAAGTTATTGACCAAGTCAACTACAGCTCCATAATATAGAATCGAGTTGGATGTGTATCCAAGCTCTAATACAATCTATTGTAAAATGTAGGCTAATTAGCATATTAAATGAGAATTTAACATTTGGAATTTTAAAAGGGAATTTCAACTTCTGATAGGGAAAAGTGGATAACTGATGTGCACTCACGTATGTTAATATGTCAAGATTCTCTGTGTGCAATGGCTGTGACCACTACTCAGCATATGCAACTTGCTCAGATCTTTGAAAACCAACTCTTTACACAACTTTCTCTCCCCCACAATCCCCAACTTTCCCACTCTCTTTCTCTGTCTCTAGTCTCTCATGGTCAGACTTCTGAAAAGAGCAGTCTACACTTACTTGTGTACATTCTCTTCCTTATTCATCCTGTAGCTCACTGTAATCTGGTTTCTGTTCCCAACACTCCACTAAAACAGTTTCTGCCAAGGTCACTAATGAACTTTGATTGACAAATTCAATAGAAATGCTTCTGTCTTTATCTTTCTTAACTTCCTTGTTGCATTTGACAGATGTGCCAAGATTTGCTTCTTAGTATTTCATCTCTTTCTCTGTCTTGCATGATCTCCCTTTCTTTTGATTTACAGATATTTTCCCCAAACCAGATTTTCAGCCTTTTGAAGGCATAGGATTTGTGTCTTATTCAGCTGTGTATCCCAGGGCCTACTTTAGTATAGCCTCTGCAAGGTGCTTATCTATATTTGTTGAATGAATGAGAAACAATGAATTAGTGAAATGACAGCACTTTGTTAATTATTAGTCATTGCAAATATTTAATTTCTCTTTGGTTTAATCCCTATTTCTAGCAACTTCTCTACCTGACTCATGGCCATACATATTTTTAATAAAGTATAGCTGGCAGGATGCCACATTCTTCGTGTTTTCATATCAGAAATCCTACTTGATAGTTGGAGGCAAGGCAGGTAAAACTGAAATCCCTACTGGTTCCTTTTCACATGGCTTCCTCTAATTCTGAGCAGTTATAATATGCTGGGCCATCATTCATGAATTTTAGTAACTCCTAACTCCTAGGAAAAAAAGAACTCTGTCATTTTTTTCTTTTCCACCCCAAAATGTGTCACTTTGAGATCCAATAAAGTGTATCCAGCAAAAGGCCACTTGTTGCTTGCTTGACATATGACCTGAAAAACGGGGGATAAAACCTAAGACAAGACTCAAGGAGAACAAAAGAAACACGCCAATAGAAAATGTGATACACACACACACAGTTTATGCAAGTTTAATTTCTGTTGTTTTGGTTGGAAAACAGCTGCAGGTGTCCTCTAATTATAACCCCATTTTCACAAATATCAACTGTCATATTTAATCTGCTATATTCACCATATAGCCTACTGTTGCAGCACATTTCTTTCATTACAAATTTACTAGCAGAGTTTCAAATGCTCAAACTAACATTCAGGCTAGTCAATTAATGCATTATTTACAAGTTAAATGTTATTAAAAACAGGTTCTTAATTTGCTAATGATTTACTAGACCCAAGGCAATATTCCAATGTTTTTTTTTATTGTTGTTGTGGTTGAAAATGGAAGAACATTTAGAACAGTTGGGATGGGAGGGATGTCAGGGTACTTTGGCCTTTCTCATCAATTTCTGAATTTCTTTTCTGCGTTCTTCCTTCTTGCGTGCCGTGTTTGATGCCTATATTAACCAGTTGCAGCATGGTTGAGAAGAAAGACTTATGAAGAAAAGACCAGCATAAATACTATTGTGAGGAGTGTTTAAAAAAATCACCAGGCAGTTTGGAATGACTAAATACACATGTTCCCCATACAATTCGGCATATTTTGATTTACAGTCCCATTCCAGCAGCACAACAGGTTAAGAAGGTTAGAAGTCAAGGAAATTAAATGTTATTGGCATTCCACCGTTGTCAGACTGCACACACTGAATATACGTCTTTTCAAATACACTTTGAAAGAGTTTAGAGTTTTAAGGTTCTAGGGCCTCAGAATCATCCCAAAAATCTGGATTTTGTTTTTTGTTTTAGTTTTCTTCCTCTTTTTTGTTTAACCTAGATCATGTTCTAAATCCATACCTTTCATGTTCCATAATTCCATGGCACACTACTTATTTATGAAAGATAATATGGGGGGGTTGAGCTCTTTGATGAAAAATAATTCAAGTTCCATGAAGCCAGTTACCTCATCTTCATGCCTTTCTCTCCAGCTGTTTCCTTGGCCTAGAGGAATCCATTTTTTTCTCCCCGGTTTTCTCTTCAAATTTTTGAAAAACCTAACCTTCTTAATAAAATCTTGTTAAATTTAAGTGTTGCTCACAACAGTCATTCACTTCTCTGAATTCTATTTATTTAATTTTTTGTTTATTTATATTATTATATCATATAAATTTAGGGTATACAACATGACGTTTTGATATACATACATATAGTGAAATGATTACTACAGTCAAGCAAGTTAACATATTCACTATCTGACATAGTTACCTTTCTTTTTTCACAGTACAAGTACCTAAAACCTACTATCTTAGCAAATTTCCAGTATACAATATAATATTATTGACCATGGTCCTCATGTTGCACATTGCCTTCTCTGAATTCTTGTAACTCTTCACAAGAAAGTGTCATGTAGTCACTCACTTATATTTATATTGCCCTGTATTTTCCTTACATGTAATTGTTTCTCTATAGGACAAGCTATAGAGTCGGAAAGATCTGCTATGAATTGACGGTGTCACCTAGGCCAAGCTATCTCTTTTCCCCAAGTCTCAACTTTTCTCATCTCTTAAATGGAAATAAAAACTTGTATTGACTAGTTGTAAGAACTGGTGAGAACATGTGTGTGAAGAACCTGGTTAAATGGTAGCAGCCTGATATATGGCAGGTCCTGTTGCCATAATGAAATAAGATGATATATATAAGTTGCCAGGTACAGTGCCTGGCTCATGTTTGGCACTCAATAAAATTTAATTCCCTTTGATACAATGAATACGTCACAAGTATTTCTTGTTTTCATTTTCACTCAGAGTAAAGTTTTCTCAAGGGCAAGGACTAATTTTTTTTTCAAACTTTTCAGTTTGTGTGAATTAATGTTCCATCCTCTGTAATTTGGGAGGTATTCTGCACATCTCTCAGGAAATCCAGATGGAATTGAGTGCCTGTTGCCCACATCAGCAACCCAGCTAAGGCAGTTTTTTGCTGGTTCTTCTTTGTTTCTCTTTTTATTCTGCCTGTTCTCTACAATCCTGGGATCATCTTCTAAATAGACTCCTGGTATCCAAACCCTTGTCTCAAGCTCTACTACTGGAAGAACCCAAACTAAGTAAGGAAAAGATTCAAATGACAGAGAAAGACAGTAGTGTGCAAAATAGCAGAAGAACTTTCAGAGTTGTCCAAGAGCGCTAAGACAGGAAAATGTCAACGGAATAAGATAAGAATAGAATTCATTCATGCACTTATAAAAAAGGTACTTATTGAGCACCTAGTATGTACTGAACATTCTTAGGCCTTAGGAATATGGTAGTGATCAAAACTGGAAAGGCATTTATATTGTAGTGAGGGAACACGCAATGAACAAGCAAATCAACATGCAAAATCATATCAGGGAGTGAGAAGAGCTTTAACAGTAAATGGCACAGTAAGAGACTGTGCAGGAAAGGTAACTATTTTAGACAGTGTGATCTATTTAGAGTGAATAAAGGCCTATCTGGGAGGGTGATATTGGAACAGAAACCTGATCAACGTGAGAATGACCCACCTTTTGTCCACTGCCTACCTTCTCCTGAAGTGCAAGCAGAAAAAATCATGTGTGCTAGCCTGGGTATGGATAATAAGACAGGATCAAAATGCTGCTAGTTAGAAAAATGGGATACACATATTTCTCAGTGTCCAATCTTCCAGGCTGAGTGCTGGGCTACTCCAAAATGGACCTTAGGACCGGACATCTGCCTACGGCTCGTGGGTAAGGGCTTTCTTTAGGAATACCTGGGGGGATTTCATCATTTTATCCTTCGTTAAAAAAATCTTTTCTCCTGTCTCTTGGTCAGGGCATCTTTTTCGTCAATTTCTCAGATGAAAAGAATGCCTTTATTTATCCAAGACTTTAGGGTATATACAGAGCATACTTTATCTCATTTGATTCCCACACAACTTTGTCCATTAAATATTTTTATTCTTTTTTATAGATGAGGAAACTGGGACTTGGGGGCTTTGCTTGAGAGAGCTGGGACAGAAACTGAGTCTTTTGGCTTCAAGTTCATGATTCATTTAAATGGTGAGTCCACTGGCCCCTTAACTAATCTTCATCCTTTCCCTGCCACTCCCATTGATGGCAACAGGATTTTATAAGCTGATGATCTTCACCTACAGGATCCCATTCCTCTGACGTTCCATCAGCGGGCACAGGATCAGATCTTAGTAAATCTAGAAGATTAGAACTGGAAAGTCTGAGGATAATTCTATCAAGAGATCCTGTGTATTTAATGTTCTAACTTAGTCCAAGTGCTGTACTCGATAGTATTTTCTCAGTGCCACATTAAGATAACAACGGTTTTCTTAAATGTAATGTTTACCTTTAAGTATGTACTAAGGTGGCTGATTCTTAATGCTCCTCCTTTTGAGAAAACTTAAGGTAAAATTGAACATAATTGCTCCTGATCCATTTCACTCCACCCAGTGGGGCTTTTGTTTGTTTGTTTTTCTTCCAGGACATCCCACTTGATTCTGAATCTGTAAGACTCCTTCCCTCAGTGATGGATCCTCACATCTGGGGGAAATCACAGACAATTTCTTCTGTAGGGCGAGCTCTACTATACAGTTTATGATGCCAGGGTGAATACTTCCTTTGGATTACAGTCAGAAACTGTAGATTTTTAAAAATTTAAATTTCATTATTCTATCTCAGTATTCCAAAGTATATACAGAAAGCTATTGCACTGTTAAGGAGATGGCGCTTAACATTTTGGAAATTCAAGTTGATGAATGTCCATATAAGACTATCTCTCCTGGTATAAAGGGTGACAATGCTGAACATTTTTAAAGTTCTTTTTGATATATGAAGTGCACCAATGAGTACTTTTTAATTCTTACAATAATTCTGGGTGAGGTAGGTATTTTTCCAATTCCCATTTTATGCTTCAGTAGCCCTTTGTACTTCTTCTTCAAAACACTTTGCTCACTTGTAATTATTTAATAAATTAGTTGTAATTATTTGTTTAATGTGCAGGAGTTATAAAAGGCAAGCTTTAGAACAAGACAGACCTAGTTATGACTCCTGGCTCTGAGAACTGTACACCCTGTGACCCTAGACAGGTGTTTTAATGCCTCGGTGCCTCTGTTTCTTCCTCTGTAAAATGTGAACGATAACAGTATTGGCCTCATGCTTTTTTTTTTAGTTTTAAAATTAATAATGTGAACAAAGATCAGTGCAGTGCCTGGCATGCTGAACACATTCCACGACTGTTAGATGTAGTTGTTATGATTTGTATTAATTCATTTTCACACTGGTATAAGGCACTACCTGAGACTGGGTAATTTATAAAGAAAAGAGGTTGAATTGACTCACAGCTCTGCCTGGCTGGGAGGCCTCAGTTAACTTACAATTATGGCAGAAGGGGAAGCAAGGCACTTCTTATATGGTGGCAGGAGAGAAAGACAGAGGGTGGAGGGGGAAGTGCCACACACTTCCAAACAACCATATCTTGTGATTAATTAAAAAGTACTCATTGGTGTGTCTTGTATATAAAAAAAGTATACCTACTATCACGAGAACAGTGAGGAGGGAGTCCACCCCCAAGATTCAGTCATCTCCCACTAGACGCCTCCCCTGACATGTGGGGATTATAATTCAAGATGAGATTTGGGTGGGGACACAGAGTCAAACCATATCATGATTGTTCTATAATAAAGAGATGGCCACATGTGTTTCATCAGGGACAGTGCTCATTAACCAGTTGTCCTGCCATAATTATTAATAGTATCCCCTTTGCTTTCAAAAGTATCGTAAGTTTGCAAAAGGTATAGAAATGGAGGCCGAGATGGGCAGATCACGAGGTCAGGAGATCGAGACCATCCTGGCTAACACAGTGAAACCCCATCTCTACTAAAAAAAAATACAAAAAAACTAGCCGGGCGACGTGGCGGGCGCCTGTAGTCCCAGCTACTCGGGAGGCTGAGGCAGGAGAATGGCGTAAACCCGGGAGGCGGAGCTTGCAGTGAGCTGAGATCCAGCCACTGCACTCCAGCCTGGGCGACAGAGCCAGACTCCGTCTCAAAAAAAAAAAAAAAAAAAAAGAAATGGAGGACAGATTAGTGGTTGCCCAAGACTGGAAAAGGGTAACGGTAAAGGGTGCAGAGGTGGATGTGGTTATAAAAGGCAACACGAGAGATCCTTGTAGTGAAGGAACTGTTTAGTATCTCCACTGTGGTGGTGGATACCTGAACCTAAACATGTGAAAAATTGCATAAAACTAAACACACACACAAAAGAGTACAAGTTAAGTTGGGAAAGTCCAAATAAGATTTGTACATTGTATCAATAGGTATATCTTGATTATGATGTTGGACTATTGTTTTGCAAGATGGTACTGTTCAAGGAAACTGGGTAGAGGGTACATGAGATTTCTCTGCATTATTTTTTATAACTCCATGTGAATCTACAAGGATCTCAGGATTAAGAAAGATATCCTAGTTTGGAAGATAAACAACATATTCCAGTAGTAATGCCCATTGTCCCACCAGGGCCTGACTACCTTCTATAAAAAGAAGTGCCGTTGTTCCCCTCAAGTTCATTTATTTGGTTTTATTCTTCTTCACAGTACCTACCTCCACTTGGCAGATTACATATATTTTTTCATCTTTCAACAGCTATTTTACTGAATGCCTACTAGATGCCAGACTTGAGATCTAGCAATGAACAAGATCTCTGTGAAACTTACATTCCAGTAGGAGAAATAAATAATAAACCAAAAATATAATTGATAAATTATTTAATATGCTGGGAAGCAATATGTGTAACGGAAGAAAGATGTAGAATGATGAATTAGGGTTCTCCAGAGAAACAGAATCAACAGTTGACTCATGTGATTATGGAGGCTGAGAAGTCTCAAGATCACAGTTGGCAAGTTGGAGATGTAGATGTGTTTCTGATTTGAGTCCAAAGACCTGAGAACCAGGAGAGATGATGGTGTGGTTACAGTTCAAAAGCCGGCAGGCTTGAGGCCCAAGAAGAGCCAGTGTTGCAGTTGAATTCCAAAGGCAGGAAAAGGCTGATATCTCAGCTCAAGCAATCAGGCAGAAGCAGCTCTCTCTTACTCATGGGCAGGTCAGGCTTTTGGTTCTATTCAGGCCTTTAAGTGATTGGATGAGGATCATCTACTAGGGAAAGAAATAAGCTTTATTCAGTCTACTGATTCAAATGTTAGTCTCATCTAAAACCACGCTCACAGACGCACCCAGCACAATGTTTGACCAAGTATCTGGGCACCTTGTGGTTCAGTCAAATTAACACACATTAACTATCTTAGCAAGATGAAAATAAATGAATGCAGCATGGTGGTCGAAATTTTAAAGAGTGGTCATATAGTCTCATTGAAAAGGAACATTTGAGTGAAGACTTGAAGGGGTGGGAGAATAAGCCATTTATTTGCTTATTGCCTGTCTCCCTCCATCAGAATGAAAGCTTCATGAAGCCAGAGACTTAATTTTTATCTGTTATATCCCTAGTGCCTGGTGCAGGGTAGGTACTCAAAAATATTTGTTGGGTGAATGAGTAATGATTGAGGATGGGGACGGGTTTGTGTCTGGCTATATCTCTTGTCCTTAGCACAGTACCTAGCATATCCTAAGCCATCAAAAAGTGTTGGTTCTATGATTGTCTTTGAATTCTGTGATTGTTTATAATATACAGTAAACTTCACTGAGGACACCGACTCACTTGCTTTGTTTGATACTGTGGCCCCAGCCCTGCAGCACTTAGAACAGGGCCTAGAAAATACATAATAGTCAGTCAATAATTGTTATTGACCAAAAGGGGAAAAAGATAAGGAGACTGAGGCTGGGAAATGTTAAATGAGTTGAAAATAGTGTCACAGCCAGGAAGCAACACAGCATGGGGCTTAACTTTGTCTTTTTAATTATCAAATTACAATGTTTCATCCATATCAAACTGCTTTAAAACTTGTCCTGGAGTCTCTCGTTTAACCATGGCCTTTTTTTCACTTACACCACCCCTCTTCCTTGTCCACTCCAGGCTGTGTTGTGTGGCCATGTCTCCCTGAGTGACAAGCAGGCTGGTTATGTGGAGTTGTCAGCACACAGGCCTCCCCGAAGACGGCCTTCTCCTCCAGGTGCCACGGTGTCAGGAGACACTCTCTCACATTAGCACAAGCAGAAGGTAATGCAACCTCTTGGTGACCATCGACTTTGTCAGACAATAGTGCTGTTCAGTTTGAAAGACTCCACCGGGAAGTTGCAGACTTTTAAAACTAATTTGGTGTTTATTCAACTTTGCAATCACTTCTATGTACTATCTGTGTTTCACACACCGTGAAACGGCGCTACACTGTGCAATTGAATTAGTTGTACAGTGACTCAAAGGCATTAAACAATGACTTTGATATTTTAAGTACTGACTAGGAGGGATTTTTAATTCCTTCCTCATAATGAAAGCAGCCAAAAAAACCCAGTTACACAACCCTGGAACACTTATTCTCTTTTCTATTCTGGGTGGACCCCACTGAGACAGAAAAAAACCTCCGAGCATTTAGTTTGCTTAATGGCAGAAGAAAAATTAAACAAGCATAGACGTGCAACCTTAATGACACCCAGCAACACTAGAATAACAGTTCCCAGCTTCTAAAACCTGTTATTTAATATAATGGCTAAATCTTGTGGGAGCTTTTCAGGTGCTGCTGACTCTGAAAAAACAGCTACTTTGTGTGGAGGGGTGGGGGCAGAGGCAGGGAGAGTGTCTTGCTTGTGCTCACTTGCTTAGGAGGGTCTCAGTGCAGAAGCCAAGCCAGAGGGGTGCAGGCGAAATATAGCACTGTCAGGAGAGTCCCTGAAGGCTGTGTCCCTTCTGCGGACAACAGCATCGCTATGCTAGGCACAAATGTGTGAGTTCTGCCGGAAACAATATGGAACTTTTCATACAGTGCCTTTCTGGAGATGGTACTGACAGAAAGGAAGAAGGCGCGGGGGCGGGGGGGGGGGGGGGGGGGGTGAAAAACAACACAACAAAAAACGAAACCCATAGCAAGTGAATTAGTACCCTGAAACTATGAGCATTAACTGGTAATAGTTCAGGGCAAAGCACCTAGGTGATGATTCACATCTGACAATAAATACATGAATAGCTGTTGAAAGCTTGTTTGATTTTCACAAAGAGGTTTAAACAAACATTTGTTTGTTCATTAGTCTTAAGCAACACTTTTATGGCAGGGGATGCATTAAACCTAACATATGTCTGCGACCAAGATACTTGGTAGTTTTAAAGATGAAGACACAAAGCTGTGCATATGGTTTATGGGGAGCGGCCTTGAACTACCTGTAATGGAGTGAGATACAGTTATTGTGTATTAATGCTGTGAATCTTCATCCAGAGAGAGAAAACAAACAGGAGAGAAGGAACGCAGCATCTTTGAAGATAAAGACTTAGAGGGCCCCATTCTGCAATTGGTATTGAGTTTGCATAAACTCATTTTGTTGTTGTTGTTGTTGCATAATTTTTAAAAATGCAACTGGTTTAAATCTGTTCCCTGAGGTAATTTATGCTAAAGCAGCATTCTAACACCATAAATTCCCTGCTTATAGCAATCTCTGCTTGGGTGTCAGGTCGGTGTAGGTTACTGAGCAAATGGCCGCTTCAAAATTTTTAGGGTAATTGCCTCTATAACTCGTTTAGCATAGGCCCTGTCAGGAAATCTCTAATTGTAATTGACGCCTCTGCTTCCCTTTCTCCTCCTTCTTTTTAACCACATTGTTGTACTAAAAGCTTCACTCTCCAGTGCAGAATAGCATGGGGCTTTTCATCTTCTGTAGCACTTGGATTTTGTCCTTATTAAAGCCTTCCCTCATGGAAACGTGATGTCACCCCCGACGGAGTCCAGAAGGTGGTGGTTGGTTGGGTGTCCCTCTGCCCCAGCCCAATCTCTATCCTTGCCTAGGAAACCTTCAGTCCAGAGAAGGTAGATCTTGATGGGGTTGGGATAAAATGAAGAGCAAATTACCGCTACTCCAATTCTCCTAAGTTCCGTATGAATGCTGGGTTGACTGTTGATTTCTACCAGAATGGTGTGAGCAAGGTCAACAGCGTACTTCTCTCTCTTCCCTCAGCTCATGTGTATGGGCACGATGCCTTGGTGGGAAGGGTATCATTGGGATTGTATATTACAATATTCATGGCCAGGAGCTTCTGTTGATTTGTGTCTACATATGGGGATTTTTCATCAAATTGCATAAAGTATGTTAAATAATCAACTCCAAAATCCAATTCATTAATTATCTTGCTTAAAATATACTTCAAATATATCACATTTGACATCATATGTCATTGATAGTAGAAGGAAATGATAACACTTAAAATCAATAAGTGTTTTTAATTTATTTTACTTATTATGGTTGTCATAATATTTTGACATGGAGGGCTGACATGTCAACCACGCTGTTATCAGGAGGTAAGGCAATGGCATTAAACTGTCTCACCGTCCGTGCTACTGTTTCAGCATAAAGTGGGCCCAGGGGGAAAATATAGCTAAAATCTCCAAGGAAGTATCTGCTTATGAAGTCAATACAGGTCATCACTGAATAAAGCAGCCTGAACTCAAAATAAAAGCTGAGGGAAAGAAGTCTACACTCTAATCTGTTATCTTTTCTCCCAAAGGATTCACCAATAATGAGAGCACTAAAAATGTGCGAGTGCTGTCTGTGTGCCAGACTTGTGCAAAGTGTTCCACATGTTTTATCTCGTCTCCTCTAAGAGGTGAGGTACTTTTACATGGTAAAACCCAGGTTTGAATGAGAGTCTGTGTGATTCCATGCCTGGCTCTATTCTCGGACACCAGAGCCATCACTATTCTGTATGGTTTGGAACGAAAATGGATTCTGACTTCTGGATCCTCCCGACTTTCCGCCCAGAATCCTGCCTTAGTCCTAAGTCCTGGCCACCTCCTACTGCTGGATGGTGATGGAGGAGGACTTGCATGTGGACAGTGGGTTGTTACAACATGCTTTTGTCCGTCTGGGGAGGGTAGGCTTGAAGGCAACTAACGCTCTTCTCTTTGTCTCTAAGCATTAGAGATTAAAGGCAGATTCAAAAGAAATTGTAAGAAAGGAGGACTTAAGAGCATGTGTTTTTCTGCTATTTAGGACACAGGCAAAGCCAAATTTTTTTTAAAGGCTAAATGTAGGTTTGACCCTGCTTGAAGTAAGCACCAAAGCAATGAGTAATAGAAAAGACTTGGAATCTGACAGCAGCAGCATTCTCTATGCCCAGCTAATTAAAGGCCAGTAAAGAGCTCCTGGTGGGCAGGGCTGATGTCTTCTATACTGTAGTCCCTGTTTTGTACAGAATGGGTGCCCAACCAGGATTTGTTGAATGTAGTTTTTCATCCATAGCCAGGAATCGGCAGCTTGTTCTTATTTTAACTCCTCTTTTCTTGGCTATTGGTTTGCTTATAAAATGTTTTTGCTTTTCCTGAAGACTTAAGAATTAGTCTTGAGGACTAAAAGGTAGTCATTTGTTAACATAGTATTTATCTAATGTTGTTTTTATGAACAAGCCTCTGTGTTAGGGATAAAGCAGCAGTGAGGCCGGGTACAGTGGCTCACGCCTGTAATCCCAGCAGTTTGGGAGGCCAAGGCGGGCAGATCACTTGAGGTCAGGAGTTCAAGACCAGCCTGGCCAACATGGTGAAACCCTGTCTCCACTAAAAATACAAAAATTGTTGGACATGGTGGTGGGCACCTGTAATCCCAGCTACTCGGAGGTTGAGGCAGAAGAATTGTTCAAACCTAGGAGGTGGAGGGTGCAGTGAACGAAGATCATGTTACTGCACTCCAGCCTGGGCAACAAGAGAGAAACTCCGTCTCAAAAAAAAAAAAAAAAAAAAAAAAAAAATGCCACAGTGAACAAGATGGTCAAGCATGGAAGACAGACATAAGTCAACTGATCAGACAGTTATCTGATTACCATGGTGATAAATCTTATGCAAAAGTTCAGATTGTTATGGGTGTTTAGGAGAACTTGATCTAAATTAAGTGATCTGTGAAGGCCTTCTTGGAGAAATGATGTTTGAGCTGAACTATTTATTAAGGATGAACAAGAATTAATCAAGGCAAGTGGAGTAGGGAAATGGCAGGAGGGAGGGTGGCAAACAAACAATGCAAGAAGAGAGAGTGCATTGGTGAGAATGCTTCATCAGAAGGAGCTTAGTAATGTTCTAAAATAGAAATCAGATTAGTGTGGCTGAAATGCAAGGTGGAGAACCATGCAGCAGGATGAGACTTAAAAAAAAACCAGTTAAGACTTTTTGGTTGCAAACATAAAGGAATTTATTGGCTCAATAAACAGAACGCTTCAGAGGTAGCTTGGCTCTACTCATAACTTTAGCAAAAGCTCTTTATTGCTCTCTAGTTTTCTTGGCCCTATCTCCCCCACATACTGACTTGTGTCTTCTAAGGTAGCTAAGTAACTGCAGCAGCTCCAGCTTTCATACCTGCCTTCCATACTAACCAGAAGAGAAAGAAACTTGTTACGGTATTCCTAGTACGAGGCCTGAGAGTCACCCTGATTGGAGCAGTGGAGGTCGCATGCCCTGTCTTGAACCATGCACTGTGTTGAGGAGGCAGGAATGGCCTGCTTAGCCTGGCCTGGGCCAGATGGTCTATCTCAGGAGCCTCGGGAAGAGTCAGCGTCCCTGGAATCACAGAGATTACAAAACAGAAATCAGGGCTGCTAGAAAGTGCAGAATGGATGATGGGGAGGCCACAGTGATCACTGCAAGGTTGAAAAGGTGAAGACAGGCCTGTGCTATAGGATTTGGAACTTCTTAAAATGACAGGAAGTCATTACAGGATTTTCAGTAGGTCAGTAATGTCTTTGGATTGGTTATTCAAAAACATCATTGTGAACTCTACCTTAATGTGTCTGTAGTTTCTTTTCTTTTCTTTTTTTCTTTGAGACGGAGTCTCACTCTGTCACCCAGACTGGAGTGCAATGGCAAGTTCTCAGCTCACTGCAACCTCTGCCTCCCTGGTTCCAGTGATTCTCCGGCCTCAGCCTCCCGAGTAGCTGGGATTGCAGGTGCCTGCCACCGTGCGCGGCTAATTTTTGTAATTTTTAGTAGAGATGGGGTTTCACCATGTTGGCCAGGCTGGTCTCAAACTCCTGACTTCAGGTAATCTGCCTGCCTTGGCTTCCCAAAGTGCTGAGATTACAGGTGTGAGCCACCACGCCCAGCTGATGTGTCTGTACTTTCTAAGAAAACCATCGTCACATAAATAAATCATTATGTTAGGAGCAAAATGCAACTCATTATTTTTCTAGTTTTCCTAATAATAATAACAACTAATTCTTATTAGTCTTCTAATGTTAATAACAGGCTAATAATAGTAATAAGCCTGCCACGGTGAAAAGAGCTTTACAAGCATTATCTCATACAATCTCGACTATAATCCTAGGAAGCAAGTCTCATTATTATCCCCATGTTACTGACAGGGAAGCTGAGGTATGGGGAGATCAGGTAATTTACCCAGGGTTACATAGCTAGTAAATAGCCAGACAATAGCTGTGTGAATCAACATATTGTGTTATTCCCACTAAACTCAGTGATGTCATGGGGGTGGGGAAAACTTTTTATTTACAGTTGCTCCCTGATGAATTGATTCCAGGATGCCCGTGGATACCAAAATCCTCAGGATGCTCAAGTCCTTTGTACAAAATGACTTAAGATTTATGTACTACCAGCCGGGCATGGTGGCTCACTCCTATAATCCCAGCACTTTGGGAGGCCGAGGTGGTGGGATCACGAGGTGAGGAGATAGAGACCATCCTGGCTAACACAGTGAAACCCCATCTTCACTAAAAATTAAAAAATTAGCTGGGCGTGGCGGCAGGCGCCTGTAGTCCCAGCTACTCGGGAGGCTGAGGCAGGAGAATGGCGTGAACCTGGGAGGCGGAGCTTGCAGTGAGTGGAGGTTGCGCCCCTGCACTCCAGTCTGGGCAACACAGTGAGACTCTGTCTGAAAAAAAAAAAAAAACAATTTGTGTACCTCCTCCTGGATACTTTAAATCATCTCTAGATTACTTGTAATACCTAATACAATGGAAATGCTATGTAAATAGTTGCTATATTGTATTTTTTATTTGTATTATTTTTATTGTTGTAATGTTATTTTTTATTTCCCAAATATTTTTTATCTGAGTTTGGGTGTATCCCCTGTGTGGAACTCATAGATAGGGAGGATCAACTGTGTCTGGCAAATAATTATTGGACAAAGCCTTGTGCTAGGAATCAAAAGTACCAACTGGGCAGTGAGGTTGCATAGAATCTGCCAGAATTTAAAAAAAATATATTTTAGTAAAATATACATACCACAACATTTGTAATTTTAACAATTTTTAAGTGTATGATTAAGTGACATTAATTACATTTACAATGTTGTGCAATCATCACCATCGTCTATTTCCAAAACTTTTGCATCACCCCGAACAGAAACTCTGGAACCATTAAGCACAACCTCCTCCCTCTAACCCCTGGTAATCTCTAATCTACTTTTTCTCTCTATGCATTTGCCTATTCTAGATATTTTAAGTGGAATCATACAATATTTGTTCTCTTCTGTCTGGTTTATTTCACTTAGCATAACGTTTTCAAGGTTTATTCATGTTGTTGCTTGTATCAGAACTTCATTCCTCTTCCTGGTTCAATAATCTACTAGAAATTTGAAAAAACTACTTGTGTTAGTTCAGTGATCACAAAATATTTGAAGTTGAATAACTATAATTTTAAGCAAGGATTGCACTCTAGTTTTCTACTATCCGTATGATACCCTATTGTCTTAAAATTAGTAGCCTGCTTGCACTTATTAACACTATCTAGCCCAATTCAGAAGGCATCTGTGGTTTCAACAATGATCCCTGTGATTTGGGCTGACAAGCTCTTAGAGATTAATTACCCTGAGTCCTCTCCTAAAGAAGGTAGAAACTTGTCTTTGTACTTCTTTTTGCCATCACCTATTAGCACTGTGCTTTCTATACTAGATGCTTACTAAATATTTGTGAATACAAATTTAAATTCAATTTATCAAATCTCTATCAAGTATTTATAATGTTCTAGGCACTTTGCTAATGCTTAGAGATACAATAAGGAGGTAGTTCCTGTCCTCTTGGAGACTATGCTGCAGGTGGATGATAATGATGATGGGAGCCAGCCATCTTAAAAATAGCAGCGTCTTCCATTTTTATAGTTTTTTTTTGTTTCTAAAAGGTGTTTACATACATTAGCCAATTTATTGCTATGATGTTTGGCATACATTTATTTTTGAAAACTAATGGCTATTTTTTAGTTTATTCCAAATGGAACAAGTTGGAAGAGATTATTGGTTAACCACAAGATTTTGAGGTTTGATTTTACGGGGTAGTAAATGATGAATTAATTCTTTAAGAAAAAGATTTCTTTAAGTCTAAAAATAGTCCTTATAAGGTCATTATTTCTCAGCTAAGTTGTAAGATGTGCCAATTTCTGCTATGCTCCAAGAATCTTCAACTTTCCTACCATTTCATGAACTTAAGTCTTTTGATAGCTCCAGGATTTAAGTTTAAAAGGTGGCTTAAAACAAAGCCCCGAGCACATTACCCTTGTCTTTTCATGTGTACTACTGTATGTCCCTAGGTCAGTGACTGATAGTTGTGAAGGTTCTTAGAGAGTGAACAGAGTTTCAGAGCTTTCTTGATGGGTTTCCTGAGTTCACCAGACTTGCTGTCACCTGGAACTGTTCTACTTATTTGATTGTCAACAGCGTCCTAGTGGAAAAGAGGATAATGCAACCATAGCTGACACACAGCCCTCAGGAACTTTCCGTCTTGCTATGTAGCTGAAAGTGTTGGTCTCTGTCTTCATTTGTCATGTGCCTCCCAACTCTGGAGATCTGTGGAAAGCACATAAATGGAAAGAGCCAGTATTTAGTCAGTAAGGTGGCAGAGATGAGATGGTGTCTTTCAGAATTTTCTATTAAGCAGTTAGTCCTGTGTCATTACTAAGTAAGGATTAAAGAGGCCTACGAAGAACCACAGAATAGCATCATTTAAAGGATCCCAATGCAAATCATAGTTACAAATGTGCTTTTTGTCAAACATTAGGAAAGAAAATGTACAACACTACTAAGAAAATGGTGCAGAAGGCAGAGAAGACTCTTGGAATGGGAGGAAATTCCAGTTCAGTCTGGTTTATAGAAACTTCAACCACAAGCTCTTTTCAAAAGGGTATCAGGATTCAAGCATTACATCATCTAAATAAATCCTCATTGGATGTTCAGTCCCTGACTGGCTGGAATCAGGCTCCCTTTCTTTAACCCTTTCCCAGCCAAGACATAGCCTATCCTAACTTTGAGAATATATCTTTCCTGTTATTTTCAGCAGCATTTAGCATTTGAGCAGAACGCATGTGAAGAAAGTTGCTTTCTATAAACCTCTCACCACAGTTTAAGTTTTTATACTTAGAGTGTCAAAAAAGTTATTTCAAATGCTTTGTTGCTATGTAATTGCAAAAGCAGCATTACTGAGAGAAATGCTTCAATAAAAGCCTTTGGAAAACAGAGAACGTCAAGCCATTATATGATTACCTTTCCTACACCTCAGTCCTCTTTCTCTTATAGTTACACTCCTACCCTTTGGTTCAACATTTTTGTCAGATTATGTGTTTTACCTGGTCATTATGGATGGATATTAAAATTATAGACTTATAACTAAGCAACCATTTGCAAAAAATGAAGTAACATACCATGGCCACCAAAGAGACATGTAAGTGTTTTGGCTAAAGGGTGACAATTTTATTTGGGTATTTCACACTTTATTGAGGAAAGAGCATTGATGTAGTTAGTTATTTCAAAAGTATACCACTCTGGAATCATCCTGCAGTCTTCCTGTCTTTTCACTGGATGCATAAATGGAATCAGAGAGACACAGACAATAATTGTGGGTCAGACTGATAAAATGACTCCTAATCGTCTTGGAGCTGTGAAACTTAGGGCTGTTATCTTGAGTTCATATCACTTTCCCTCCCTTTTAAGGGTGTTATCGGAAATATCAATTTTTCAGTTAATACATTAAAAATCCTCTCTATTTCAATCATTTTTGGTTCTTATAACATCCCTGGAGAGATATGGAGACAACCCCAGGTACTGCAAAACCAGAACAAGAATCACAGGTTTAGAGGCATGAAGAATTGTACAGGATGGAAGAACATAGGGAGGAGAACATGGGCATTCTGAGCTCACACCTGTTTGCAGGAGAGCCGGCTGCTTAGATATAACTGTGCCAGCCAGGAGAGAAGGGAGGAAAGAGCTACATCTTGGATTTGTCAAACATGTTGTGCTTACTCTCCCTCCTGGCTTCATTACTACACAAAAGATGATAAGACTTGACACCACCAGTCAGGATTTTGTTTTCAAAGATATCAAGAGGAGAGTAGGAGAGCGAAACTCCCAGGGCTGACCTTCGGAGGAGTTGAGAAGCTCAAAGAGTGAGTATGAAAGAGCAGAAAAATTATAGTGGTTGGGGAGTATTAGCAGTTTCTTTACTTTTTCTGATACAGGGCCTCACATGTCAACTCGTGCAGAATTGGCAGGGGGCTCAAGATGATACCGTGTTTAATACTGTAAAATTAAGTGTGTCTGAAAGGGCAAAGTTTACATATTCTTTACCTGGCTCTACAAAGTTCCCTTGAACCTCTGAAAACCATTTTCTAGAATGCAGTCTCGCTCTAACCCAAAGCTTTAAATTATCAGTCATGTTGAAAAGAAGAATGAAAACAAGTTCACACACTGCTGTGTATTTGACTCTGGTTTAGAAATCCATTGTCTTTCAAGTATATCCATGTTGTAAGTCAGTTTCCTCAGGAAGAAGTTTCTGGGAGAGCATTGGGTAGTGAGTGCCCTTGCTTTGCAGGGAATGAAGGGAACAGGAGGCAGGACAGCAAGGAGTCAAATAGTGATGCAGTTACAAAAAGGCCTTGGCATCTTGTGGCCCTGCTCCTTTGGGGACCTCTGGAGCTGGGATAGCTCTGCAGAGTTGCCCTGTATTGGGGCTAGGGGACCACGTTGACTCATCATGAGAAGTGGGTGGCCCTAGGGGAAGGGATATCATCCTAGGTAAGGTGGCTGTCTAAGGCAACTCCTATAGCACGACTCAGTTGATAACTATATATGGTCAACCCTTTTGGTGGCCAAGGGAATGAGTCTCAGTCTCATAGGGTGGATCTGGGCGGCACACCACAGCATCCACTACAATGAAGATAAAGGGTCTCAGGAAAATTCTGGGATTTTTCAAAATTATCTAAGATTATTCAAAACTCTAAGATTTTTCAGTCCTTTCAAAAATTGCCGAAGTAAGTTCAGGGTGCCAAATTGCCAGTGTAATCTCTGGGCCACTGAAGCTTTCTTTATCTTTGAAGATAAAGCAAATTGATATGTAGTGCTCCATTGCATCTTTAAAGAAAACCTCAGTGGCCCAGAGAGATGACAGATTTCTTAGAAAACATCAGGCAAGGCTTTTGTTTGGAACCTTTCTACTCAAGTCATCAAATGAATAGCTTTTCCATAAAATAGATAGTAGTGAGAATACAGGGGGTCTTCTAGGTTTTTGATCGGCAGGATCGTGGGGGACGGGGTAAGGGTGTAGTGGCTCCATCACAATTTGCTTGGAAGAATAGAAAGTGGTTGACTTATGCTTCACTACTCCAGCTTGAGTCCACATTCTTAGAGGATGAGCTAAAGGCTGCATTCTGGATCTTTCTGTGTAAGAAGTGGAGAAATCTGCTGCCAAGTATGGGAGCACTGGAGCCTTGAAATGGAATTCAAATACTGGTTGTGGATTTGGAACAGTGCCTTATATGGCATCACTGTTCAGAGCCACTTCAAGGAGTTAGGGTATCAATGTGGCATTGCCTACAATAATCAAGGGCTATCTGAGATTCAGGAGATGAAGCAAGGAGATATCTATGCCTAATGTTGAACAAAAGCATTTTTATGTCTGTTAACATTTATGGTGTCCGATTGAGTGGGTTAGCAAAATAAAGACAGATGGCAACAGATTAATGTGAACACTTACAATACCTACAATATTGCGCCCACTCCAGCTGAAGCTCTCCAGCTCAACTTCCTCTACGACTCACAGTCAAATGTCACTTAGTGACCCCGAAGAGAAGAACAATTTATGATGGATCAGGAATCAGGATTAACCATACATTTATCATGGAATAAAGAATCAGAAACTTCATTTAATGTATAACTGTGATGTTTGTCTGGGGCTGGTGGATCATTACTTTGCAATCACTCCTTGTGTTAGGAAGCAGGAATTGATTAGCCCAGGGTCATTAAGTCCATCCCCTGCCTCCAGGCTGTACAGTTTGTGTAAATGGTTCCAGCTGGATGTGCCTTTATGCTATTCTTAAGGAGCTCCTGAAGAGGAAATTACAAGATGTCCCAGAGGGGCACATTGTGAGGGTCTCACAGCCTTAAGTGCCAAGAAGTTCTTTTCCGTATTTGAGGAGCGTTGGACCAGGGAATCATGAAACCTGGGCTCCCCTATCAATTCAGATATTTAGTAGCGGTTAAACCTTGGGGTAACTATTCTTTGACTTGGTTTTCTTTTTCATATGTAAGATGAGAATAAAAGCATTTCTCTTGATACCCCCATGAGACTGTTGGAAGGATGAAAGGAGACAGTGATATGTAGAGCACCATTGCATTTATAAATTAGATTGTGATTTACCAACTTAAAGGTACAAATTGAGACCAATTAGGTACAATTAAAGACTGATCAGGCCAAGGAGAAGCAGAGTGATTAAGAGTAAAAAGCCTCAGTGCATTTAGATTGAGAGAACAGGTGTAAGATGGAGCCTGTTATGCTTAAGGTTGGGCATTAGGTGCATTTGACTTGGTCATGTTCAAGGCTATTGTCTTCATCATAATGTGATATGAAAAGTTAAGTTATATGATATGGCTGTCTCGATTGTCATTGTTGGGTTTAAGTACTCCTTGGAATGATTTTTGCTTCTAGTTTAAGATGCTCTATGACCCAGGGTGCACTATCCCATATTTGGCTGAATCTAATTGCTAGTAAGATAGTGTGGGTGTTTTGGTGTTGAACCAGAAACCCACCCACTCATTGCACATGTGTTTCCATATCACATAATGAAAAATACATTGTAACTCCAAGCCTTTGATGAATGATGGTCAATTTTTTCCAACCCTGGAATTTTTCTAATGCCTGATAAATGTCTTTCATAATTCACTGAAGCTTTTTGAGTATAAGAGAACATCCATTATAAAGCAGAGATATGAATTTTCCCTAGATATACCATCTGACATGACCCACCTTTGCTTTGCTGGCATTCGAGTTGGGGCTGTTTTGTTGCTGCTGCCCAGTGGGCTATGCTGCTGCAGTGGAAGAGTTGTGACCCTCTCTCCCTCGATACTTGGACACAATTTGTCCTGTATTTTTCACCCTTGGAGAGCCTCACTGCTGGTCTGCATGATACCCAGTAACATTTTTATGATAAATGAAGGCTTTTCTTCAAGTACGGTATCTCTGCCCTGGTATGGTGAACAAAATGCCTCCTCCAAGGACAGTGCAGTCCCTATTTGTTGAAGCTATTACACAGTCATTTCTGCTCTTTGATTTTTGCTTTTCCCAAAGTTTGATTACATTTCTTTCCCTCATTTTCTATTTGATTCCTTGGGCATTACAGAAAAGTATGAAGCTCCTGTGTTTCAAAGATTTTTTTAGAAAGTGTGTGTGTGTGTGTGTGTGTATGCGTGTGTGTCTTCCAATAATGAGTGGAGGCATATATAAACACATTTTGAAGATTGAAAATAAGGTAACTATACAAAACATTTGGAATTGCACCTCCTCATTTACAAAGTGCTTTCATTACCAAGATCAGCCCTTATTTCATTTATGCTCACAACAATGCTGTGAGGTAGGTAAGGGGAAATAACAGAAAATTAGGGCCCAGTGAATGTAGGCATTTTGTCCATATTTATATTTCTGGCAAATGATGGTGCCAGTATTCAAAGTCAAGTCGTCTGACTACTTATCCCATGTCTTTTCAACTCCACAGCAGTATTTGGTACTGAAGAAAACTTAAAATAATGTTCATTTGACACACATTTAATGACATGCATAATGGTTATTAGGCTGTCTGGTCATTAGGCATCCATGATAAGTTACCTAAATGAAAAGAATCAATGTGTTTTAGGTATAGCCAAAGTCAACATTTGTAGACTTGCATGTGGAGTCAGTAGAGAAGGAGAAGAAAAGAAGAGATTGTGATGGCCATCAGTTCTTTCTTATAGATATCAGGGGGTTAGTATTAGGGAGAATGCTATCCTGCCTCTAGCCAGTTCTGAGGCCCCAGGCTTGGGAAGTGGGGAAGGCAGAGGCTGGGTCATTTGACTTTTTCTCTTTCACAGCACTTGCTTTAGGGGAACATCCTTCAATTCTAGAAGATAAGAAGAAAGTAGATTCTAAGAGAAGCTTATTTTAGGAGTTAGTAGATGTCAGTAACAGATGACTAAGGTGATAAGTTTATAACTAAGGTGATAAGTTTATATCTGTGATTATTAATTTTATATGTCAACTTATTTGGGCCATAGGCTGCTCAGATATTTGGTAAGATATTATTTTGGATGTTTTTGTGAAGGTGTTTTTGGATGAGGTTAACTCTTAAATTTGTAGTCTGAGTAAAGCAGATTGTCCTCCCTGATGTGGGTGGGCCACATCCAATTAGTTGAGGACCTGAATAGAACAAAAAGGCTGACCTTCCCAAAAGTAAGAGGGAACCTTTTCTGCCTTTTCAGGCTGGAGCATTAATCTCTTCCTGAAAAACTGAAGAGAAATATTGGTTCTTGGATCTCATACCTCCTGGCTTTTGGAGTGGAACTACACCATTGGCTCATGTAAGCCAATTCCTTATTTAAAAAACCTCTGTCTCTCTCATTGTGTGTGTATGTGTATGTGTCGATGTGTATATATGTCCTGTTGGTTTTGTTTCTCTGGAGACTCCTGACTGATATAACATCCCTCCAATAATATAGATGGTAAGTGTCAACAAGGCACACATGATAGTAATGGGTATACTGTGTTAGTTTGGGGGAGGGGCATAAAGGAACTGGCAGGGGAGATATTCAAAAAATAGAACATAAAAATGCAAAAAACTCCTATACTCTCAATACAGTGTATGGGTGTTTTTTCTCAACTTTGACATGACCTATTGGGCAGAAAGTGTTGATAAAGAGGTTGTAAATGGGAGGAGCTGGAGAGTAAAGGCAAATTGGGAGCATGAATAAGGAGGCCTGGGCCAGATTCCAAGGCAAGGGTTTTAATCTGTCATAGAACATATGAAGTGTACTGGAGTAAGGGAACAAGAGCAATGTAGAGAGGAACAGGGAGCGAGGGAGAGCTGTCATGGGAGGATAAGAGAAGGGTGTGCAGAAAGAGATCTCAAGACTGAATTTTGTATGGAGTGAGTTCTGCTTGCTCTCCTTCTAGAGATTAAAACAGCTACCATTTCACTCTGCCAAATCAAATTTTACTTTTTTTGAACTCAAGCCACAAGCATCTGCTCATCCATTTACTCAACAAATATTTGTTGAGTGCTTACTATATGTCAGGTAATGTTCCATTGTGCTGGGCATATAGCAGTAAACCAAACAGGCAAAGTTCCCTGCCCCTCTGAGGCCTCCATTCCTATGATACGTCATGGCTCTGGGCTACCCATCACAGACAAATAAGCATCTAACTTCATTCTTCGGCTCATGACTACTGCTCTATTAAAAGCCAAAATTCTGAACAAACAAGACAATTCCTTCTCTGAAGAAGCTCATAGTCCAATAAAGTGATTTATGCATGCACAATTAGTGATAAAAGGACAACATAGAACCTGGGAGAAGATTTGAAAGAATGAGAATCACTCCCTCCTAATTTTGACCCCCTACTTTGAGCTCTTGCCCTTAAACCATATAATTATATAATGCCTGACAGATCACAAACTGCATTTGACATTTATTATCTGACTGCATTCCATGAACAATTACTTATCTTAGATAAAACAGGCATTATTGTTTGCAAATTTGAGGATATGAATGCTCAAATGTGAATGGTACTTTCAAAAAAAGGCAGAATTCTGTATTTCCCATTCCGTTTCATGTCAGACCACATGCCCTGACTTTCCTAACCTCTCCTCGATATTGGGAGCCTAAAGTATTGAGTGTAAGAGGCTGGGTAAGCCAGTGGCAGTGAGGTGGCTCTGAGATGTTACTAATCATGGCTAACCAAGTGAGTGCAAAGGGAAGTATAGTGTGGTGGGTGCTGGAGTGGCATTTTGTGCTGTAATTGGCCATGCATGCCCAATTTATGTGTAATACAATGTGGGGGAGGAGTGTTATAAGATATTAAACATTTCTAGTGAACATTTTTTCCCCTCCACCTACGGACAACCT
Organism: Theropithecus gelada; assembly: GCF_003255815.1. Classification (NCBI taxonomy): domain Eukaryota; kingdom Metazoa; phylum Chordata; class Mammalia; order Primates; family Cercopithecidae; genus Theropithecus; species Theropithecus gelada. The sequence continues at coordinate 115,376,160 of NC_037668.1, forward strand.
TTAATGTGCACAGATGTATGACTTTTTCCTGTCAAGCAGATCCTACCAAAGGAAGGCTGAACAGTGAGAATGGAAGGCAGCCAGAAAGAAAGAGGGCAGGTTTCTTTGCAGTCCTCTTTTGGGAAGTTCTTTCTCCCTTTCCCAAAATGCAGAGGCAGGGGGACTAGTTCTCCTTGGATGCTCTCAGGACAGATGCAAGAAATCACTGCAGTCCAAAATCAGGAATCCTGCTGAACAAAGACAGGATTTCCCCAGCAACATGCATTTAGAAGTTTGGCAGTTCCTTTTATCCTTACCATCATCCTGAGAGTCAGGGATAGGGTGAAGTACTATTAGACCCACTTTATAGACAAGAAAACTGAAACCGAGATCTAAAAGAGTCTGTACAGATTACAAATGAGTTACAAGTAAAGTGGAGATCTGAATTCAACTGTCTGACATTTAAGCCACAGGTTTCTTTTTTTATGCTACAGTTTTCCCCCCATGAATAAAAAGTGAGGAGGCATTGGTGGTTAAATTAAACTTGGTAACTAGTTATATACATTTGTAAATGTAATTATTTGGAAGCTTCTCAACTAATTGTAGCTCTCAAAGTCTTAGGGTAATGGTTTTCAACCTTGCTGCACATTTGGAACTTCTCGAAAACATGGATATGTATATATGTATGTCTATGTACATGTGCATGTGCTTTTGTGTGTGTGTGTGTGTGTGTATGTATGTAGGAGGTTGCAATAGGTAACAAGGTTTGGAAACTACTATTAGGTTTGGTGCTTAAGCAGAGTTTAACTTTGATGTGTGGCTTGACCAGGTCTCCCCAAATGGTGTCCAAACAGTGATCTGGCTCTTAGCTTACCAAGGCCCATATTTGATTGGCATACATAGAAGAACCCACCTCTAGCAGGCAGAATTTTGTAATGACTCTCAATGACCCATGTCCTGTGTATTCCTCTCCCCTTTAATGTGGGTTAGATCTGTGAATATGATGGTGATATAATCTCTTGATTGGGTTACATGAATAACAAAGATCAGTGAATTTTGCAGATTCGACTAAAGCCTCCAATCAGTTGACTTCAATTTAATCAAAAGGAAAATCACTGTGAGTGGGTCTGACCTAGCTAAATGAGCCATTTAAAAGAGGATCTACAAGTCAGAGTCAGAAGAAGCAACAGAGATGTTGGCCTGTTAGCTGTGAATAAACAAACTACTATGTTGTGGATAGAGTCACACGGTTAGGAAGGGCAGCTGGCCTCTAGGAGCTAAGTCTTCAGTCCGACAACCTCAATAAATAGAACTTTACAGAATCAGTGAACTTGGAAAAAGACTCTGAGACCCAGATGAGAACAGATGACATCTTGATTTCAGCCTGTGAGACACTGAGCAGAGAACCCAAATAGCCAGTGCCTGGACTCCTGACCCATGGGAACTGTAAGATAATAAAGTTGTGTTTTTTCAGGTCTCGAAGTTTGTGATAATTTGTTACACAGCAGTTTAAGAAAACCCAAATACATTACCAAAATCAAAATAAAAATTTTCTAGAACAATGGCTAATAAACTGCAAACATCTTGGAACTATTTCAGTGCTTTTTAAAACAACTTCAAAATTCTAGGCAAAAAAGAACCACACGGTTAAAAAAGTCTCAAGGTTAGGCATACTTGCATTCAAATCTCCACTCACTTCTAACCCGTGTGTGTGTGTGTGTGTGTGTGTGTGTGTGTGTGTGTGTGTGTATGTAATATGGATAATCTAAATTTTATTAAAAAACAGATGTAATTTACATATCACTAAATTCATTCTTTTAAAGTGCACAGTCCACTAATTTTTAGTATATTCACAAGGCTGTGCACCTATCATCACTATCTAGTTCCAGAATATTTTAATTCCCCCAAAGGAATCTCTCAACCCCTTAGCAATCATTCTCCATTTCTCCTTCTTCCTAACCCTTGCAACCACTTATCTACTTTCTATCTCTATGATTTGCCTATTCTGGATAGTTAATATAAATGGAATCATAGAATATGTGGCTTTTCTTTGGTCTGCTTCTTTAATTTGGCCTAATGTTTTCAAGTTTCATTTACTATACAATAAACAAAATATGTTATATCTATTCTGCGAGTATTATTTAGCCATAAAAAGGAACGAAGTACGTTTTGCTTTATGGATTTTATCTTTTGGTTGTTAGGTACATATATGTTTATAATTATTATATCATCTTGATAGAATGACACTTTTATTATTCTAAAATGTCCTTTGTCTATAGTAACAACTTCTAACTTAAAGTCAATTTTGACTGATATTGGTATAAGCCACTCCAGCCCTCTTCTGTTTACTATTTGCATATTGTATTTTTTCCATGGTTTTACTTTCAATCTGTCTTCATCTTTGAATCTAAATACATCACTTCTAGACAGCATATAGTTGTCATTATAGTACTTTTGTTAAGATATGTATCAGCCTAGTGTACTGACAGAGAAGCCTGGCTCTCCTCAATATTTGTGCTTCTAGGGTATAGTGTTGTCGAAAGGGAGTTATTTTTCAGCATAGACTGTATCTTCAGCTTCATATCTCTTATATCTAAGGGATCATCTAATTGGTTTTCACCAATGTATTATAAACACTAAGTTGATGCTGAGTCAAAGAGGTTAAGAAATAAGTGTTCTTCTCCTTCTTCGTTTCTCAGTTTGATGCAAAAGAGCACATTGATTTTGGGAACCACGTGTTTAAAGATAGTGAAGGTACAAGATGGAAGGAGTCTGAGAACCTGGATGATACTTGGAAGAACATCTACTTTGGTGTTTTTGAGTGAGAAGTAGACATTTGTTGTATTTTATCTATTAAGACATTTTGTTAGAGCAGATAGGATTACCCTAATACAAAAGATGGTCTGATGACAGCGCTGGTATTACAGGATAAGACTAACATCTGCTCAATGCACGATCCTTTATGTAGTAGTGACACTTTTAGTAAAATTATTTCCCTGAATCATGTGTATTTGAGGATCTCAGAGTGAGGATCTCTACTGTACAGTCAACCAATCTGGGCATACATGGACCTGTCTATCTGGGCTGGTACAATATCTGGTAAAACTCTTTTTGGATGGGGGGAGAATTCAAGCTGTCAGGTTGGGGCTGATGACTTTTTCCCCGAGGAGAAGACCCTCCCAAGAACAAATGGCTAGTCTTTAACTTCCTAGCTAATACGTTAGACTGAGGAACAATGGATTCCTTTTATGTAGGTCCAGGAAAGCTTCTCTAGGCCAAGGTCAGACTCTTAAAAGAGACTATGTCAGGATGGAAATATCTGGCTAGAGGATTGATGTCAGTTTTCACATCTGGAGAGTCATTCTGGGAGTCAGGAATGTCAGAGAAAGTTGAGAAAATGCTATGAGGTGGGAGCAGAGGACACTTGCAGTGATTTGGGACACATGTGAGACACACCAGGGACCCCTTGAATCAGAGAGATATGGGCTAGGGATTCTCGAGATTTTTCCAGTGAGGGTTACATAAGGGGCACCTCTCTGTTGCTTTATTGTGACATACATTTCTGATTGAACTGTCAGGCTTTTGAAACCTGAGGAAATGTGGCCTATACATATGCTATGATGAGCTGGGTTATGCAGCTTATAATGGAGGCAGAAAAAGATGCTGTGATTCGCGTCTATTCTTTGCTCATTCTCTTTCATTGTCTGAAGTCCACTTTTTCCCTAATCGTATGACCACTGGGACTAGAGACCCCATGGATGGAGTTCTGAGTGATCCAGAGGAACACTGTAATAAGAAGCTGCTTCCTATTGATCTCCCCCTCCCAGTAAGCTCTGTATTTGGATTGCTTTGGATGTGGGGGGAGTGGGGTGAGGGCAAACATCCAGGAACTTACATTTCCAAGAGCTTTGTGGCTTATACTCAGAAACTCAGTGAACTGATAATGATGGCAAGCAGAGGTTAAATCCCCATCTCATCATCAAACTGGGAAGAATAAAGGATTTGTATTCAGTCACACAATGTGGAATGAGGGCAGCTCTTAAAATGATTGCTTAGGGTGCTTTTTTCTCATCGCCTCTATCTGTATGTGATAAAATCTGCTCAAAAAGAAAATTTTGACTAGATATATAATAAATGAGAAATGCCCTTGGGAAAAGGGAAACACCTGTTTTTCCCCACTCTGTTCAATTCCTACCAGTTAATTCCTCAGGAATATTTAGGTGGCAGACATCAACAGTACAGCACCCTGCCTCCCCTATCCCCTCCCCAACACAAGTCCCTCTGGCATTTCATATTAAGAGTTATTTTTTCTTCTTTGGCAGACCAGTTTGCCTTTATACTGCCTCCATGGGGCCATGGGAGTACCCTGTCCCTGAATGTACACAAACCCGTTTGAAAAACCTGATGTGGAAATGATCCATAGAAACAAGAGAATGCCTTTGCTTTTGACCATACATGGATCTTGGCACTGTGTGTGGGGAATTCTCCTGGGCTGTTACACAGCCTCTGCCCTGTGCCCTTGGTGGGGAGGCGGCTGTGCTTTCTTTAGCATGGGTGCTTTTAGAGGGTGACCGCTCAAAAACCTCAGATACTTTCCCCTCCCAACAGAAGGGCCCTGCCCCGGGATTTTAGCCAGAGCAGAAACAACCCAAAGGGAGAAGTTTCTGAACATTCTCTTACTTGAAATCCATTTCTATTCCTCACCATAGCTTTGCAAGAACTTCTTTTATGACAGCCTCCCGCAGAAGTTTAAAAAATTTTCTCTTCCACTTAATTTACTTTCCAATGTCTTACTCATACTTGGCCTCTGTCTTTATTTTACTTCTGTGAGAGTTGAAGGTAATAATATTATTTAACAGCCGTATATACACCTTCCCACACAGGGGCTACATCCTTGTTATATTACAAGCCCGCAGCTCCTCATTTTATTCCTCGAAATCAAGAGGAAAACCCCCAACAGAACGTGCTAGATAATTAGCTTGGCTACCGTTTGCTGCAGAACACATTTTTGGTTGGCTTTGGCCTTCAGGCCCCAGCGGAGGGGGCAGTCAGAATGACGGCAGCCTGCTGCAGCCAGATCCCAGCTACCTCACCACAGCCCGTAATTGTTTATGAATTAAGCTTTTGCCAAACAAATCTACACGTTGTCTAAACCTTCCATCCCCAGGGTGCATTCCAGCCCACCCACGAAAGTGCAGCGTGGGGCTGCACTTTGAAAAGTCTTATTCCATCCTTGGCAGAGTTGGTTGGGATTCAGACTTTTTGGTTTTTATCTTTATTGGCAGCATCAGCTAAATCTGGGATTGTTTCTGATCCCCTTTAAATGGTGGCACAGGTGGCACATGTCAAAACTGAGTTCACATCTCTTTACCCCATAACCTATCCCCTGAGAATGGTGTCCCTTTCTGCTCCACAGCTAGTCCCCAGCCCTGCAAGACGGGAAAGCCCTAGTGGAAAGTCCTCCCACACACACAGTGGATAGAGTAATCCAGCAGCTATAAGCCAACAGTTGCTGCTCGGTATTTGAACATCATTTAATGAGTGCCTAGAATTCATCTGTAAATGCACATTGTTAATTTAGGGCTTGCTATTCATTAATTAGGGGTTTAGTGGCAAGTGCCATTGAGCTATCTGCAATGTTTAAGGTTACATCAAGCCCTAGTAAACGGCTTGCTGATAACAAGATGCATCCATCTTCATTACTCGGCCACTCCTGTCTGACTTTGCTCAGCATCTTCGAAGGGCTATGCCTCTTGGAACTGAAGAATTAAACTTTTATCCAAACCAGATTCTGCTCTTTCACCTCTTCTGATTCCCTGAGTACTTCCCATTTATTCTGCCAAATGACATCTGATTACCTAACATGGAGTGGAGCAGGGTCTTAACCTAAAGCAGTCTGCAGATCTCAGTTCTCAGTTGGAAAGTTCCAGTGGGTTAACGCTAAGGAAGCCCTCACATTTCCATTTCATCTGATACTGGGCTCAGTGTAAAAGAAATAGTTTCAAATTTTTCTTCTCATAAGGTTGCAGTTCCAGTACAATTTTTTCTTAAGCCAGAGAAATACAGGAAATTAATTTTAAACCTGAAGAATAAATGTCCCTATTGGTTCAAGTTTACTTTTGCTGTGTTTCTCTCTCTGAAAAAATGTATTATTTGAGGCAATCATGGTGCCAAATGAAATAATTCCAACCACCTAAAGAGCCTTACATGTTGAGTCTCAGCTGTACAAACGTAGTCATGTTGGAGGTGCATGCTCAGTCACCAGAGGGGCTCCAAACCTGGACTCCTTTTCCATTTCTAGGCCCGCAGTTGAAGCAGGCAGTGAGAGCGAATATTTAGAGGGAACTGCTCTTAAAGAAAATTATATAATTGCAAGTTTGTTTATCCTTCAAATGCTGGGTTAGAGGACTTGCATAAAAACTAACTTCCATTGACAAAGGATCTCTGTAAGTAGTTGATTCCAAGAAAGGAGACAGCTACCTGGCATGACTGTTTAACACATTAGGGTGCTTGCAGGGAGAGCCTACTGCTCCCCTGAACCATGGTTCAATTTTAAGCATCACTGACCAGGATGGGTTATTGTAACTATGTTGAGAACTGAGCTTGGAGAGCCTGATGCTCAGTGTGTGTGAGGGAGAGGGGAGGAGGAGGAGGAGGAGCTGCCTACTGGAATAATAGCCCAAGGGAGGGTATTTGAAAACCTTTGCACCACTGGGCTGGCACACTTATCACAGGGTGACAGTCTATACCGGGGGCCTGCAGTGCGTTGCTGTTTGTGGTGCATGCTGCCAACTGGCTTAGAAAATTCAGATTCCCTTCTCAGATAGAGAGAGTAGGAGGCAAAATGTCAGCTGACTGACATTCTCAACAACAGGTCTTTCTCTGCTCAGGATGCTGGAGTGTGGATCTGTGGATCCCAGCCTGGTCTGCCGGGTTGGAGTAGGAGGTAGCTCTTCCCAGAGAAGGCTCCCCTCTCTATTGTTACCATGAGCCCACCGGGGGCTAGCATTCAGCTGGCGGGCCTCCTTCACTTCTCACAGACTAGCAGCAATGCCATCTTGTTTTCTCTCCTTTCAGTTTTTGTAATTAAATTCCACAAACACTAAGGTTAAAAAAAAAAAAAAAAGATGAGTTGTATCTGCAGATCTTCTTCCTGTTCTACATCTTACTAAACACAAAATAGAAAATGCCTCAGAGACTATGGTGAGAAAAAAAACAAAGCAAACAAAAGGCTTGGTTTATAATATTTAGTCATGAAGTTACCTACATTATATGTGATTGAAAGAGACAATCTTAAGCTGAGGATTTCTTAATTTACCAGAATGATGCACTGGACACTTGAAGTAAGAGCCCTTTGAAGCTGACGTGCTGCAGGATAAAACACACTCTTTCTCTGGAAAAGAGAAAGCCAAGATACTGTGGGAGCACAAGGAACAATGAAGCCAATGAAACGGAGGTCAGAGCTGAAGGTTTCTGCTAGAAGCAAGCTATATACAGGTATTTTAATTTTTTTCATTCAGCCAGAAATTCTGCTCTAGGACCCAGAGCACTGCATGCAGACTGAGAGTCAGAAAAGCGCTCAATTGTTCAATCTTTATCATTCAATATTATATTAAAAATTTTTAGGCTCTTCGGGTCAAGGCGACTTTTAAAAGGTTAAAAGCTATTCAAAAGGGTTACCATATCCATAAAAGCAAATGAGATTAAGCCTAAAGACTGATGGAGGAAAAACAATAATTTAGATAAACTGCCACCGCCTCAAAAATGTTTTGACTTTTACCAGGGAAAGAGAATTCAAAGATTCTTAGATTGGTTGTCATATCAAAGAAAGATTCATTAAATGTGAAGCAATTATTTTAGTGCTTTTTATTGTTTGGTGTGTTTTAGACTGGGTTCCACCTTTTTTCTGTTACATTCTTTATAATGGTTTGGGAGGTGTAATTGCATGGCTTCAATGTCCATCTGTCAACTATTGACCTCACTGGTTGTGCATCTGTAACATCAGACACTGTTGTCATGGAAAGAATTAAGATGTTTCAATCCAATGTATTGCAAAGTTAGCAAACCCATAACATGGTCTGGATCATATGGAAGGGTTTAGAAAATCTGTTTCAGAGGCCTCAGAGAAAAAGTGAATAGGATATTCCCATTAACACTTATCTCCACTACTTACCATTAATTGAGAAAGTTATTGCATGAAAACGGAAGACCTTAATTTGAACCTTGAACTCTTCTGAAGAGAGTACTCCAAACCAAAATGTTGGGGTTCAGTAACTGAGACAAAAACCATTACATGCTTTCAATATGAAGTTATATTCGTATCATTGGTTGACTTGGTGGCAACTATGGAGTTTCTGTCCTTATGGGGCCTCTTTAATTTTTGCTCAAAGTACTTAAAAGTGTGCTTTAGTCTGGCTTTTGTCCTGATCTCAAAAAACTGAACCTGCTAGAAAGCAGGTCTCTTAGAGCTGGTAAACCTGCCAGAGGGGATTACAGCAATCAGAGCTAGGTGTTATTTGCTCAAAAGTCTATGGATATAGAATAGCAAATTTTCTTGACATGAAAGTAAAAAGTTGATATAAAAATTTAATTTCATCTGCTGAGGAAAGTTGGTCTGGCCTGATAAAATTAAATCGATGGAAATAATATTTTGGACACCTAAATTTTATTTTCATTGTCTTGTGAGTGAACAAATAAGTACTCCAGGTAAGAAGAAGGGCTACAATTCCCATTTCATGAGAAATATTCTCTAACAAAGAGTTTTTGGGCTACATATTTTTCACTTTCATAAATTCTGAAAGGAGAATGGTTGATGTGGACATTAAAAGAATTGGCTTTCTTGGATCACAAAATGACAAAGCAAAGCTGATATATCCGAGAAGAGTTTAAAAAGCAATGTGGTTGGCCCTGCCTGAAGAAAATCTACTATGTGAAACCAAAAATTTACAGATGAATAAACGAAGGGATGATTACTCATATTGTAAAAGAGTCTTTAAAGAATTCCCCTAGGATTCTTTTAAAGGCTGAGCTCCACTAGTTCATGAAAGTGTTTGTATGCAGATCATTAACTATTTGACAGGCAGGCTGGAAGGGGCAGAGGAATAACTGACACCTGAGGATCATCAAATCTCTAAATAAACATTGATAAAACAATCGTGAAAATCAAAGCAAAAAAATAGGATATTTACTTATAAGACATGCTTTATATACTAGAGCTGTTGGAGGCACACTATTTGGGTTCAAATGCTAGCACTGCCACCTGTTTAGCTGTGTGACCTTGGATAGGTTATACAACCTCTCTGGATACCAACCTTCTAGGTATAAGGATTACATGAGTCAATATATATAAAGCATTTAAACAGTGGTCTGCCACATAGTAATTGCTACACACTTTTCTAAGGTGAATCTGGACGAGCTATTACAAAATATCCGTTCTTTACCAAAGCAGAGCTTATTAGCACAATCATGAGACTGGATATAATTTCACAAAAGCAAAATACTTTCTTGCCCCCAAAAGAAAAAACAAACGAAAAGCACTGAGAAATAAATTCTACTTTCTCATTGAGTTTCTAAGGAAGTCAATCTGAAGTTTAACTTTCTTTAAAATTATTGTTCTAACTTTAGTTTTCTAGGAGTTTAACAGAAGTTTTAAGTTTGAGAAATACATACAGGCAGTCAGCAATCTAGTATCTGTTGACTTTTCTATGTTAAAAGGCTTTGATTCACCTATTATTACATTTGTCATCTTAAGAACAATAGTGCATAGGTTGAAATAAAACATTCTTATTTGTGGGAAAGAAAATCTTTTGCTTGGTTAATTTCACTTGGTTCATACAAGAATGGTCGCCTTCTGTGTATTCTACTCACTGTCTCTACTTATATAAAGCTTTCAGCTTGAAATGGACATTAATTGATGTTTTCGAAAGGAACAACCAGTTACAAGGTGTCTACATTTGCTCTCTTAGTCTGATGAAATGGTTGTGTAAAACAGGTTGCCAAACCAAAAATATCAAAAATGGGCATGAAGGTCATGGCACTAGAAAGCTGAGTTGGGTGAACAGGGGGAGGCTCACAGGCTCGCTGTGGCTGAGGGAGCCTGCTCTGGGATCCTGCAGTCCACAGTTGGCTATATCATGTCAGTCCTGACATGGCACACGAGAAGGCCCAGACTGTTGTAAGGGCCAGAAATGACACTTTTTAAAGATTATAAACGGTCTCCTAATTATTCAATGGATTCTTCCTTTGTGTTCCCTGAAACTCCTCTTCCACTCAGAATAGGTTTCCTTATCTGACCAGCCCTCATCTTGTGTCATAAGACTCTCAACTATGGCACACGCTAGCCCGTATCTTGGTTGGATACAGGTTAAATGAAAATATGCTTTCTGCTTCTCACACTTAGTTTATGTGAGTGAAAACTGATGGAAATGCGTAAGTAAATAGTTTTTAAGTGCAGGAGATCAAATTACCTCCTTCACAACTTGAAGTTCTTGACAGCTTTGGAAATACTATGCTTTTTTTCAAATGTTAAAGTGGGATGATCTTTACCTACTCTCACAGCAGATTGCCAAATTGTCAGCTTTCAGTGTATTATTTTTTGAAAAAAGTTAAGTGATTTGATTCATTTTGGGGGAACATTTCTCAAGTTCAGAAAACTTAAAACCATGACATTCTATAAATGTTTTTATTTCTGACTTGAGTTATATAGAATAAGGGACAGAACTTAGTTTAAGTGGGAGCTAATTTAGTTGCCTTTAGTTAAACAACTGTCTCTTACTGCAGTGGTCCCCAACCCCAGGCCATGGACGGGTACCTATCAGAAACCAGGCTGCACAGCAGGAGATGAGTGGCGGGCAAGCCAGCGAAGCTTCATTTGTGGTTACAGCCACTGCCCATCACTCACATTACTGCCTGAGCATGAGCACCGCCTCCTGTCAGACCAGCCACAGCATTACATTCTCATAGGAGCACAAACCCTATTGTGAACTGCACAGGTAAGGGATCTAGCTTGTGTGCTCCTTATGAGAATCTAATGCCTGATGATCTGTCATTGTCTCCCATCACCCTCAGAAGGGACTGTTTAGTTGCAGGAAAACAAGCTCAGGGCTCCCACTGATTCTACTTTATGATGAGTTGTATAATCATTTCATTATATATTACAATGTAATAATAATAGAAATAAAGTGCACAATAAATGTAATGTGCTTAAATCATCTGAAAACCATCCTCCACTTGCAGTGAGCTGAGATCCAGCCACTGTACTCCAGCCCGGGCGACAGAGTGAGACTCCGTCTCAAAAAAAAAAAAAGAAAACCATCCTCCCTGCCCCTGGGTCTGAGGAAAAATTGTCTTCCATGAAACCGGTCCCTGGTGTCAAAAAGGACAGGGACCACTTTCTTACTGTGTATTCCCTTTTTGTCCAATTGCTGTTATATGTTAGTACCAAGAAATCAAATTTTGTTACACTTGCATACAAATCTCCCAAAGCAAACTCCCAGGCTTATGTTCCTGTTATATTTTCTCATTATACATTTAACCTTTGCAACACTTGACACAAGTATAACTGAACAATTTATTTGTGTAATTATTTGTTTAACGTCTGTCTTTATGGATCGACATTAAGCTCTCTCATGATAGGAGCATGTCTGTCTGATTCAGTATAGACCAAGGATCATACAAATAGCAGGTGCTCAGAAAATTTCTTTAATAAAAAACAGACACTAGTAAATATTTTGTGCTTATTCCACTTCATGGTAATTGAGTATCTATATCATACAAGTCCCACTGAAATCCTTTTTTATTTAAAAATTTTAACTTTTTTTCAATTTTATTTTGTATTGCTACATATTATACATATATATTTTTAGAGTGCATGTCATAACTTGATCCATTCAAAAATCAAATTAGGGTAACTGGGATACCCATCACCTTAAACATTTATCTTTTCTTTAAGCTAGGTACATTCAAATTATTTGTTTCTAGCTATTTTGGAATGTACAATTGATTAAGTCAACTGTAGTCACACTACCAATTTATTGAACACTAGGTCTTATTTCTTTTATCTAAATGTATATTTATACCCATTAATCAACCTCTCTTCATCCCCCTCTGTCCCCTACCGTTCCCAGTCTCTAACCAACATATATTGGTTAAAATATTCAAACTTGTATAGAAGGGGAATGAATGAAAAGTAAAATTTGTCTTTACTACCTCCTACTGATCTGTAAAGATTTCCAAAGACAATGATTTTAACTGCTTCTTTCTTGTAGCATTCTGACATTTCCCATTTTATCTCTAAATCATATATTATTTTCTTGATTTTCTTAAGACTTGAGATCATATCTATTGATTTCCAAACGAAAGATTAAGTTTTATGTACTTATACTCTTTCCCTTCTTCTTATTTCCCTTCCAAGTTCTGATATTTTTGTTGGTTATTTTCGGAGGTAGTGTGTTAGTTTTTATATTGGCTCTCTTTATCACTTAGTATTATCCTTAACCTATGTTTTTCAGTCACCAGTTTTAGACTGCCTCTATTTTCCCCATACTAGGTGAGATGAGAAAATCAGCTCACCAACTTTCTTTCTTTTTTTCTTTCCCCCTGCTGACTTTTGTCAGTGGAATCGTTACATTTTACATGTTTTAAAGTTTAAAGCAACTTACATGTAAACAGATTTATAATAATTTACACTTACATGTTGATATTTTTATATTTGTGTCACTTATAGTTTGGTTTTGAAAGTATAAAAAGTCTTTTACATATTGTCTATAGTTTGATTTAAAAACATAAAAATCTGAAATATATAAAAATTATAATGATACAAATATTACTCTCTGTAAAACCATGTCATATGATTAGGCACACAGAGAAAGCAGTATAATTTCATATCATTCCAAACACCAACTAAAAAGGATTTTTTATATATATATGTTTACATAATATGCTATCTGTATATGTATGTATATATACATCAACAATTGCTCAAAATGTCTTTTTTTACTTTCCTTTATATTTCACCGTGAATTCATCTTACATCCATTTTCTCATGTACATTACCATTCTCAATATCCTTAACTCACCTCCAATTAATATAAAATTATTTTTTTATAAAGTCCTCTAATTTCCTTCTAATGATGTACTGTTCATTCTGACATTTCTTTCATTGTACCTCTGGGTCAGGTTACACTGTCCTTGTATTCCTTTTCTTCTTCTTGGTTATTTTTTCATATTGCTGGAGTACATCTTCAAAATATTTTCTTTAGAAAAGGGATGAGAAGTAAACTTTCTAAGTTCTTTCATGTCTACAAATGCCTTTATTTTTTCACTTAAATTTTGTCTACAACTGCACTTCATCTATAATTATATGTTTAACATTGCTTTATAGTCTTTTAGTATGTTGTGTTGTGTATACTAAAAGGACATTTGTGTTAATCTGATGCTCATTTCTTTTTGGTTAATCACTTTTTTTCCCCTCTCTGAAACGTGTTTTTTTGTTTGTTTGTTTGTTTGTTTTTTGAGATGCAGTCTTGCTTTTTCGCCCAGGCTGGAGTGCAGTGGTGCAATCTCGGCTCACTGCAAGCTCTGCCTCCTGGGTTCACGCCATTCTCCTGCCTCAGCCTCCTGAGTAGCTGGGACTACAGGTGACTGCCACCATGCCTAGCTAATTTTTTTGTATTTTTAGAAGAGATGGAGTTTCACCATGTTAGCTAGGATGGTCTCAATCTCCTAATCTCATGATCGGCCCACCTCAGCCTCCCAAAGTGCTGGGATTACAGGTGTGAGCCATTGCACCCAACCCCCCTCTGAAAGTTTTTACAATTTTTCTCTTCATGCATGCTGTTCTGAAATTTTACAATGATGTATTTAGTGCAAATATTTTCCACTGAACATTTGATGGGATTTGTCAGTGACTGAATTTATATTTTTTCTGGCTGATGGAAATTTTAATTTATTTTCTTTTGTTATTTCTTTGATTATTTCAACTCCTTTATTGTTTATATTGTCTCCTTCTAAAACACCTCTACAGATAGGTATAGGATATTCTGGATCGGTGCTCTAGATCATTGCTTTTCAAATTTTAATGTATTAAAAAATAGAAACTTATCTCTTATTTCTAAGAACTCATAGCAGCCTCTTTTTAAATTATAAATACAATATATTCTTGAATTTCTGAGGATACTAACTAGGATTTTTAATGTTTTATTTTATTCCTTGCATTATTACTGATTCTTCTGGGGTCAGTTTTTCTATTTATTCACTTTTGTCTTTCTTTTTCTTCTACTTGATTCCCCTTAAACATCTGGTCTTGGCTGACTACTAATTTTTGTGCATAAAGGACTATATTCATCAATGTAGAGAGCTGGCATGGGTAATTTTTGAAGTTAAACAGACCCTTTCACCCAAAAGGCCACTGTCCTGAATGGGAGGACTGCCAAGCCCTGTGTCAAAGGGTGAACCTTATTGTTAAGTGGCTATTTTATTTTGTTTATTTATTTTGAGACAGAGTCTCACCCTGTCGCCCAGGCTGGAGTGCAGTGGCGTGATCTCGGTTCACTGCAAGCTCCACCTTCCAGGTTCATGCCATTCTCCTGCCTCAGCCTCCCAAGTAGCTGGGACTACAGGTGCCTGCCACCACGCTCAGCTATTTTTTTTTTTTTTTTTTTGTATTTTTAGTAGAGACAAGGTTTCACCATGTTAGCCAGGATGGTCTTGACCTCCTGACCTCATGATCCACCTGCCTTGGCCTCCCAAAGTGCAGGGATTATAGGCATGAGCCATTGCGCCTGGCCAATAAGTGGCTTTTTTATTTTTAGTATATGAACAGGCCTGGGGCACCACAAGTGTCAAATAAGTCAAATGCTTCATATATGAAGGAAAAAGATGAGCTACCTAAGTCCAGATTTCTGAGGATGATCTTCCAGTTATAAACCCTTATGGCTGCCCCTTAGCCACTTCTGTCTGTATGTGGTTGGAGACTCATCAGAGATCTTTTAAGGAAAATGATTCCCAATTCCACTATATCTTTTTTGGGTTGTAATTTACTCTACTAGAGTTTATTTAGCAATATAATCCAATCTGTCTCCTGCCTTCCAAGACTTCATCAAACTTTCTGGCCTGCTAATGTCACCTTCTTTCCCCTCCCTTTTTTTGGGTTTGTTTCAAGTCCTGCTAAGGATTTATTTATTTATTTTTATATAGATATTGTCATTTTGATGAGTATTTAGAATGAAGAAGAGGCAACTGCAGGTCTGTCCACCATCTCAAACTAGGAAACTATATAGCTATCTTAGAATTGCTCTACATGGTTATCCGAACTTGGCTAAAACTCTTCTGGCTGCTCACAAATAGACCTAACTGTAAATAGGTAAATTCCCATACAGTTTCCCCCAGACCATGATAATTATTCTTCACGGATCAAGTAGGATTTAATAGTGTTAAGGGCTTTAGATAATTCTAAATTGTTCCCTGAGCCTCTTGGCAGTTTCATATGTGTATAGAAGAGTGGGATAACAAAACAAAGTAACTATAGAGATGTACGTAAATGAAGAAGGCTAAAACAAAAACTAAAGTTAAAGCAGAATTTGAACCAACTTGGAATTTACTTTGGGGTGTTACATATTTTTATGCTAGTTGGGCTTGACCAACTCTATCTTGGATTTGCCAAGAAAATAATTGATGTGGTCATGGAGCCAAGAATGATAACATGTGAAGATCTGTGGAGGATTGGCAGGACCCCAGATCACTGGGAAAAAGCCAAAGGAGTACCTATTTTTAAAAGGCAATAAAAAGTTGTTTGAGAATAAATGACCTTTTACATAGACAAAAAGCAGTGCATACTGATTAACTCAAATAAGTTTTAGACAGTCTTACAGAGTAACGGCCATTACGAGTAGAGGAACAATGTGTTCATATATTGTATCAACATAACGTTAAATATCCAAAACTTAATACAAGTTTTTAAATGAAAAAATATTTATTTATTATCACCATTTTATTAGGATTTTAATCTGTATCTTGTTAAGCATCTGGATAATTTAAGACATCTGGATTTTGGCCACATTTCTTGATTTTTGTTCAAATTGTATGTTGTCATTTAGATGCTTCTAATAACACAGAAATATGATGTTAAATTGAAAATCTTGAGTCATTGTTGAGATGCCAATTTCTTTCTTGATATGTATGCAGGATATATGTTAAAAATTTGCATATATGACTGAAACCTGGTGGTGGCTGTCTTACACTAGAATTTAAAATTAAATTTAAAATAAATTCAATAGACTAAGTAATTGTCCTAAAATCAAATCAAATAAAATGGAACACATGCTGATATAAGATGTTTTAATTAAGAAGGAAAAAAGTATGTCCATAAATTGGAAGTTGGGAAGAACTATTAGGTAATCAGAAGTCCCTTAGAGTCCCCAAGTATTATTATCCACTGACTTTATAATTTGATAGGATCTTTCACACCTCTGATCTTTATATATAGCTTTCACTTCTGGGATCTACTTTTTTTTTTTTTTGAAGTGGAGTCTTCCTTTGTCGTCCAGGCTAGAGTGCAGTGGTGTAATCTCGGCTCACTGCAGCCTCTGCCTCCCAGATTCAACAGATTCTCCTGCCTCAGCCTCCCAAGTAGCTGGGATTACAGGTGTCTGCCACCACGCTGAGCTAATTTTTGGATTTTTAGTAGAGATGGGGTTTCACCATCTTGGCCAGGCTGGTCTCGAACTCCTGACATTGTGATCCACCTATCTCGGCCTCCCAAAGTGCTGGTATTACAGGCATGAGCCACCATGCCCGGTCAGGATCTACCTTTTCCTTCCTTATCTTGAAAATCATCTACTCATCCTTCAAGTCTGAACCCTGTGAAGACTTCCGTGCCTCATATTTTGAGTTAATTTCTCTGTGTTCTTGTTCCTTTGGTATTTTGTACACTCAGATGCAACCCACATTTGTTGTATGCCTGTTACTTACCAGATACTACACCATGAAATAACTATATCGTAGGGGCACAACCTCACTGTGATGACCCTTATTTAACCAGTTGAGGAAGCCCAAGTCCCAAGAAGGTAAATGAATTGCCCAAAGTTACACAACTAGCAAGTAGCAAATACAGATACAGATTTACATTGCATAATTATTTATAGTTCTTTCTCCATCACTGGTCTTTAAACTCTCCAAAGACAGAAAAATATCTCATTCATCCCTTGGTCCTAGTAGCTGCACAGTGCCTGGCACATGGTCAAAACATATTTGCTGAACAAATAAATTAATGAATAAACAATGTAGTGAACTTGCATTAAAGGCAAGCTGCACTCCAGTAAAGTGTAAATAATTTACTTGTCTCATTTCTTAAAAAGCTGGCATTCAGTAGATATTCATTAACATTCCCATTTCTATGCTTTACCAGATTTTGATTTAGGTAGAAGCATAATGAGTGGTTATGAAAATATGGACTATAAAAACAGTTAAAACAACTAAGTATGCTTAAGGTAGAAGCACCATGCTGATGGTTTGGTTCAAGACCCAGACAATGCTGAAGAAAAATCAGTTCACTTTTTATTAGAGATGTATTTATATTTAATGTGTATAAGGCACTTCATCAGTCATCATGGGAGTAGTAAAGTGTATAGACACAGCCCCTACGTCAAGTTCCTAACTTCTGCATAAGACAGCATGTAAGAGATATATGTTCATAATGACAAGATAAGGTACACTGTTTTACGACTCCTTTGCAACTGGAAACTGAGGAAAGATTCTATAAAGTGTTTAGACATAAGATAAGCCTTAGACAGAGCCTATTAAGTAGTAGGTGCATAATGTTTGTTAAATGTTGAATGGCATTTTGAATGTTGAAACTTAGGGAATGCTGTGGTTTGAAAGTTTCCCAAATTTTATGTGCTGGAAATTTAATCCTCAAATTCATGTGTTGTTGGCATTTGGAAGTGGGGTCTTTCGGAGATATTTAAGATTAGATAAGGTCATCAGGATGGGGTCCCTGTAGTGAGACTAGTGACTTTGTAAGAAGAGGATGAGAGACCTGAGCTGGTACACTCTTGCTCTCGCCAAATGATGTCTTCTACTATGTTATAGTTCAGCAAGAAGGCTGTCAGCAGATACCAATGCTGTGGTCTTGGACTTCTCAGCCTCCAGAACCATGGGTGAAATAAACTTCTATTTTTTATAGATTACCTAGTCTCAGGTATTCTTAGATAGCAACAGAAAATAGACTAAAATAGTAAATTGGTACTAAGAGGTAGGTCTGTGGATAATAATGAATATATGAGCTTTAGAACTGGATAATGGATAGAAACTGGAACAGGTTTGTTGAATGCTAGAAAAAAAAGCCTTTATTGCCATAAATGGAGAATTAATGGCAATTCCTATGGAGGGCTTAGAAGAAGACTGAGGAAAAGTGTGGAGCTTTTCAGAGATTACCTAAGTGGTCATGACCAGTAGCTTAATAGAAATATAAATAGTAAAGGCCATTCTGATGATGTCTCAAATGGAACTGAGGCACAAGATACCAGAAAATGAAATAAAGACCACCTTTGTTGTAAAGTTGCAAAACATTGCTACATTGTGTCCATGCCCTAGAATTTTGTGGAATGCAGAATTTAAGAGCAATGAACTAGAATATCTGCTGGAAAAAATTTCTAAGTAGCAAAGCATTCAGGTTTCTGCATGGCTGCTTCTCACTGTTTACAGTGAAATAAGAGAGCAAAGAGATGACTGAAAGATAGAATATATAATTAAAAGGGAAACAAAGTGGAAAGACTTGGAAAATTATCAGCCTGGCTCTGTGGCAGAGAATGAAAGGGCATTTTCACAACAGGAAACCAAAGGTGTGCTCCAGTGACCATTTGCTAAGGAGATTAGATAGAAAGGATAATCAAGACAATGGGAGAAAAACACTGATGGTATTTCAGAGATCTTTGAGACTGCCCCTTCCATCACAGGCCCAGAGCCCTAGGAAGGGAGAATGATTTTGGAGAACAGGCTGCTTCCCAGGGCCACATCAGGCCTATGCTCCCCACACACATTTGGGCACAGTACTTTTAGCTGCCCCGGTTGTGGCTCAATGGCTCTAGGTGTGGCTCAACCTGCTGCTCCAGGAGATACAAGCCATAAGCCTTGGTGGCACCCATATGGTGCCAATTCTGTAGGTTCACAGAAAATAAGAGCTGTGGAGACATGGCAACCTTCACCTAGTTTTCAAAGGATGTATCAGACAGCCTGAAGGCCCAAGTAGAACTTTGTCATAGGGATGGAGCCAGTGCTGAGAGTCCCTATTAGGGCAATGTCAAAGAAAATATGAGATTGAAGCTGCCACAGAAAGTCCCCACCAGGGCAAGGCCTATTCAAGCCATGGGAATAGGACCACCACTGAGACCCCAGAGCTGTAGAGCTACCAACATGCAACACCAGCCTGGAAGAACTGAAGCATAGGCTAAACCCAGCAAAGCTATACAGGCAAGGCTGCCTGAAGACTTGTGGCCCCACTGCCAACAGCAGTGTGCCCAGGAGGTAAAAGATTACTCTGCAGTCTTAAGATTTAATGTCTTCTCTATTGGGTTTTGGACTTGCTTGGGGACATGTTTTTGCTTACTTCCTGCCTATTTCTCCCTTTTTGGAATGAGAAGGTCTGTCTTATGCCTGTCCCAGCATTGTATTTTGGAAGTAGATGACTTGTTGATTTTATCGACTTACACCTGGAAGGAATTTGCCTCAGGATGAAGCATGCCTTGAATCTCTTTTTTTTTTTTTTTTTTTTTTTTTTTTTGAGACAGAGTCTTGCTCTGTCCCCCATGCTGGAGTGCAGTGGCACTATCTCGGCTCACTGCAAGCTCCGCCTCTCAGGTTCACACCATTCTCCTGCCTCAGCCTCCTGAGTAGCTGGGACTACAGGCTCCCGCCACCACGCCTGGTTAATTTTTTTGTATTTTTAGTAGAGATGGGGTTTCACCATGTTAGCTAGGATGGTCTCGATCTCCTGACCTCATGATCCACCTGTCTCGGCCTCCCAAAGTGCTGGGATTACAAGCATAAGCCACCATGCCCGGCCAAATCTCATTCTTAACTAATTTAGATAAGAATATGCTGGAATGAGTTAAACTTTCAGGGCTGTTGGGATGGATTAAATGTATTTTGCATGTGAGAAGGACATGAATTTTGGGGGTCAGGGATAGAATGCTACCATTTGAATGTTTCCCCTAATTTCATGTGTTGGAATATTAATCATCAAATTCATATATCGATGGCATTTGGAGGTGGAACTTTTGGGAAGTAATTAGGATTAGATAAGATCATCAGGATGGGGCCCTTATGAGAGGACTGGTGGCTTTATAAGAAGAGGAAGAGAAACCTGAGCTTGCGTGCTCTTGCACTCTTGCCAGGTGATGTCCTTCACCATGTTATGATGCAGTAAAAATGCCCTTACCGGATGTGGCCCCTCAACTTTGGACTTCTCAAACTCCAATTATAAAAAATAAATGTTTTAATTGTTTTTAAAATAAATTAGCCAACCTCAGGTATTTTGTTATAATATTCCCACTGCTACTTCCCAGCCTCTGGTAGCCATCATTTTATTCTCTTACTGCATGAGTTCAATTGTTTTAATTTTTAGCCCCCACTAATAAGTGAGAACATGCAAAGTTTGTCTTTCTGTTCCTGGCTTATTTCACTTAATGCCATGTCCTCCAGTTTCATCCAAGTTTTTGCAAATAACAGGATCTCATTATATTTTTATGTCTGAATAGTACTCTACTGTATACATATATCACATTTTCTTTATCCATTTGTCTGTTGATGGTTGTTTAAGTTGCTTCTAAATCTTGGCTATTGTGAATAATAATGCAATAAACATGGGAGTGCAGATATCTCTTTGATATATTGATTTTCTTTCTTTGGGGTATATAACTAGCAGTGGCATTGCTGAATCACATGGTAGCTCTATTTTCAGTTTTTTGAGGAACTTCCAAACTGCTCTTTATAGTGGTTGTAAATTAGTACAACCACTAATGTACTTATTTACATTCCCACCAATGGCATGCAAGGGTTCCCTTTTCTCCACATTCTCACCAGCATTTCTTATTCCCTGTCTTTTTGATAAAAGCAATTTTACTGGGGTGAGATGATATTTCATTGTGGTTTTGATTTGCATTTTCTGATTATCACTGATGTTTAGCACTTTTTCATATACCTGTTTGCCACTTGTATATCTTCTTTTAAGAAATATCTATTCAGATCTTCTGCTCAGTTTTTAATCAGATGAGTAGAATTTTTTTTCCTATTGCTTCAGCTACTTATATATTCTGATTATTAATCCCCTGTCAGATGGATAGTTTACAAATATTTTCTCCCAGTCTATGGGTTGTCTCTTCATTTTGTTGATTTTTTCTGTTGCTGTGCAGAAGCTATTTAACTTGATATGATCCTGTTTGTCCATTTTTGCTTTGGTTATCTGTGCTTGTAGGGTATTACCTGAGAGATCTCTGCCCAGACCAATGTCCTGGAGAGTTTCCCTAAAGTTTTCTTTCAGTGGTTTCATAGCTTCAGGTGTTAGATTTAAGTTTTTAATCCATTTGTTTTCATTTTTGCATGTAGTGAGAGATAGGGATCTAGTTTTATTCTTTTGCATATGGTTATCCAGTGTTTTCCAGTACCATTTATTGAAGAAACTGTCCTTTCCCCAATGTATGTTCTTGACACCTTTGTCAAAAATAAGTTCACTGTAGATGTATGGATTTGTTTCTGGGTTCTCTATCCTGTTCCATTGGTCTATGTGTCTGTCTTTATGTCAGGCCCATGCTGTTTCAGTTACTATAGCTCTGTAGTATACCTGAAGTCAGGTAATGTGATTTCTCCAGTTTTGTTCTTTTTGTTCAGGATAGTTTTGGTTATTCTGGATCTTTTGTGGTTCTGTATACACCTTAGGATTTTTTTTTTTCTTCATATTTTTGTGAAGAATGTCATCGGTATTTTGATAGGGAATGCACTGAATCTGTAGATTGTTTTGGGTAGTATGGACTGTTTAACAATATTGATTCTTTCAACCCATGAACATGAAATAACTTTCCATTTTTTATGCCCTCTTCAGTTTCTTTCGTCAATGTTTTATAGCTTCCATTGTAGAGATCTTTAATTTCTTTGATTAATTCCCATGTATTCTATTTTATTCGTAGCTATTGTAAATAGAATTACTTTCTTGATTTCTTTTTCAAATTGTTCACTGTTGGCATATAGAAATATTACTGATTTTTGCATGTTGATTTTGTACCCTGAACCTTTACTGAATTTGTTTATAATTTCTAATAGTTTTTTTTTTTTTGGTGGAGTCTTTAGGTTTTTCTAAATATAAGATCATATCATCTGCAAACAAAGATAATTTGACTTATGCCTTTCCAATTTTGGTGCCATTTATTTCTTTCTCTTGTCTAATTGCTCTAGCTAGGACTTCGAGTGCTATATTGAATTAAAAGTGGTGAAAGTGGGCATCCCTCTCTTGTTCCACATTTTAGAGGAAAGTTTTCAGTTATTTCCCATCCAGTACAATACTAATCATGTGTCTGTCATATATGGCTTTTATTGTGTTGAAGTATATTCCTTCTATATGGTTTTTTGAGTGTGTTTTAATCATGAAAGGATGTTGAATTTTATCAAATGCATTTTCAGTCTCAGTTGAAATGTTCATATGGTTTTTGTCCTTCATTCTATTGATATGCTGTATCACATTGATGGATTTGCGTATGTTGAACCATCCTTGCATTCTTGGGATAAATCCCACTTGGCCATGATGAATGATCTTTCTAATATATTGCTGAATTTGGTTTGCTAGTATTTTGTTAAGGATGTTTATATCAATATTCTTCAGAGATATTGGCCTGTAGTTTTCTTTTTTTGATGTGTCTTTTTTTGGTTTAGTATCAGGGTAATGGCCTTACAGAATGAGTTTGGAAGTATTCTCTCCTCTATTTGTTGAAGTAGTTTGAGTGGGATTGGTATTAGTTCTTCAAATGTTTGGTCAAATTCAGCATTGAAACCATCAGGTCCTGGGTTTTCTTTGCTGGGAGATTTTTTTATTACTGCTTCAATCTCATTACTTGTTATTAGTCTGTTCAGATTTTGGAGTTCTTCAGGTTTCAATCTTGGGAGGTTGTATGTGTCTAGCAATTGATCCATTTCTTTTAGGTTTTCTAATTTATTGGCACATAGTTACTCATAGTAGCCACTAATGATCCTTTGAATTTCTGTGATATCAGTTGTAATGTCTCCTTTTTTATGTCTGATATTATGTATTTGGGTCTTCTCTCTTTTTTTCTTAGTCTGGCTAAAGGTTTGTCAATTTTGTTTATCTTTTCAAAAAGAAAACACCCTTTCATTTCCTTGATCTTTTGCATTTTTAAAATTTCAATTTCATTTATTTCTGCTCTGATCTTCATACTTTTCTTCTACTAATTTTGGGTTTGGTTGGCTCTTGCTTTTCTAGTTCACTAAGATTCATTGTCAGGTTATTTGATTTTTTTGTACTTTTTTGTTATAGGCCATTGTAGCTAAAAACTTTCCTTTTATTACTGCTTTTGCTGTATCCCATAGGTCTTGGTATGTTGTGTTTCCAGTATCATTTGTTTCAAGAAAATTTTCAATTTCCTTCTTAATTTCTTCATTGACCCACTGGTCGTTCAAGAGCATATTGCTTAATTCTCATGTATTTGTATGGTTTCCAAAATTCCTCATGTTATCAATTTCTAGTTTTATTCCATTGTGGTGAGAGAAGATATTTGATACAATTTCAATTTTATTGAATTTTTTAGGACTTGTTTTGTGGCCTAATGTAGGGTCTATCCTTGAGAATGATCCATGTGCTGAGAAAAATATGTATTCTGCAGCCATTGGATAAAATGTTCTGTAAATACCTATTAGGTCCATTTGATCTATAGTTCAGACAAAGGCCAGTGTTTCTTTGTTGGTTTTCTGTCTGGATGATCTTTCCAATGCTGAAAGTGGGGTGTTGAAGTATACAGTTATTACTGCATTGGGCTCAGTCTTTCTCTTCTGCTCTAATAGTATTTACTTTTTGTATCTGAGTGCTTCCATGTTGGGCGCATATATATTTACAATCATTATAGCCTCTTGCTGAATTGACACCTTTTTCATTATGTAATGACCTTCTTCATCTGTTTTCATAGTTTTTGTCTTAAAATCTACTTTGTCTGTTGTAAGTACAGCTACTCTTGCTCTTTTTGGTTTCCATTTGCATGGAATATTTTTCCATGCTGTTATTTTCAGTCAATGTGTGTCTTTAGAGGTAAAGTGGTATTTCTTGTAGGCAATAGATCATTGAGTCTTGTTTTTTTTTTTTTTTAATCTATTTAGCCATTCCATCTTTTAATTGGTGAGTTTAATCCACCACTTACATTCAATGTTATTATTGTAAGTAAGGACTTACTCCTGCCATTTTGTTATTTGTTTTCTGGTTGTTTTGCAGTCTTCTCTTCCTTCTTTCCTTCCTTTCTGTCTTCCTTTTAGTGAAGATTATTTTTTTTCTGGTGGCATGTTTTAATTTCTTGCTTTTTACTTTTTGTGTATCTCTTGTATTTTTTTTATTTGAGATGAACAAGAGGCTTTCAAATAATATCTTATAGCCCATTATTTTAAACTGATGACAATTTAACACTGATTGCATAAACAAACAAATAAACAATGAGAAACCTAACAGAAACTTTACACTTTAACTTTGTCCCCCTGCTTTTTTACTTTTTGTTTTTTTCTGTTTATATCTTATTGTACTATGTCTTGAAAAGTAGTTGTTGTTATTTTTGATTGACTCATCATTTAGTCTTTCTACTTAGAATAAGAATAGTTTACACACCACAGTTATAACACTATAATATTCTGTGTTTTTCTGTGTAGTTACTCTTACCAGTAACCTTTGTACTTTCAGATGATTTTTATTGCTCATTAATCTCCTTTTCTTTCAGATTGAAGAAATGCCTTTACTATTTTCTTGTAAAACAGGTCTGGTGTTGATGAAATCCCTCAACTTTTGTTTGTCTGGGAAAGTCTTTATTTCTCCTCTGTTTGATGGGTATTTTCACTGGATATACTAATCTAGGTTAAAAGTTTTTTCCCTTCAGTACCTTAAATATGTTATGCCACTCTTTCCTTGCCTGTAAGGTTTCCACGGAGATGTCTGCTGCCAGACATATTGGAGCCTCTTTGTATATTATTTGTTTCTTTTCTCTTGCTGTTTTTAGAATTCTTTCTTGGCCGGGCGTGGTGGCTCATGCCTGTAATCCCAGCACTTTGGGAGGCTGAGGCGGGCGGATCACAAAGTCAGGAGATTGAGACCATCCTGGCTAACACGGTGAAACCCCGTCTCTACTAAAAATACAAAAAATTAGCCGGTTGTGGTGGCGGGCACCTGTGGTCCCAGCTACTCGGGAGGCTGAGGCAGGAGAATGGCATGGGCCCAGGAGGTGGAGCTTGAGTGAGCCGAGATCATGCCACTGCACTCCAGCCTGGGCGACAGAGCGAGACTCCGTCTCAAAAAAAAAAAAAAGAATTCTTTCTTTATCCTTTATCTGTGGGAGTTTGATTACTGAATATCTTGAGGTGGTCTTATTTGGGTTAAATCTCCTTGGCATTTAATAACCTTCTTGTATTTGAATATTTATATCTTTCTCTAGGCTTGGGAAGTTCTCTGTTATTATCCCTTTGAATAAACTTTCTACCCTGAGCTCTCTCTACTTCCTCTTTAAGGACAATAAATCTTAGGTTTGCCCTTTGGAGGCTGTTTTCTAGGTCTTGAAGGCAGGCTTCATTCTTTTTTTATTCTTTTTTCCTTTGTCTCCTCTGTCTGCATATTTTCAAATACCCTGTCTTCAAGCTCACAAAGTCTTTCTTCTGCATGATCAATTCTGCTCTTAAAAGACTCTGATGCATTCTTCAGTATGTCAATTGCATTTTTCAACTCCAGAATTTCTGCTTGATTCCTTTTAATTATTTCAGCATCCTTGTTAGATTTATCTGATAGGATTCTGAATTTCTTTTCTTGAATTTTGTTATCTTGAATTTTGTTGAGTTTCCCCCAAACAGCTATTTTGAATTCTTTGTCTGAAGAGTCACATGTCTCTGTCTCTCCAGGATTGGTCCCTGGTGTCTTATTTATTTCATTTGGTGAAGTTATGTTTTCCTGGATGGTCTTGATGCTTGTGGATGTTCTTTGGTGTCTGAGAATTGAAGAGTTAGGTATTTATTATAGTCTTCATTGTTTGGGCTTGTGTGTACCTGTTCTTGGGAAGGCTTTCCAGATATTCAAAAGGACTTGGGTGTTGTGATCTAAGTTTTTAGTCACTGCCGCTGTATCTGCATTAGGGGGCACTCCAAGCCCAGTAATGCTGTGGCTCTTGTAGATTTGTAGAGGTATCATCTTGGTGGTCTTAGATAAGATTTGGAAGAGTTATCTGGGTTGCCAGGCAGAGAGTCTTGTTCTTTTCCCTTTCTCCCAGGCAAATGGAGTGTCTCTCTCTCTCTGTGCTGAGTTGCCTGGAGCTGGGGGAGGGGTGACACAGGCACCCCTGTGGCCACTACCACTGAGGCTATGCTGGGTCAGACTTGAAGTCAGCACAGCACTGGGTCTTTCCCAAGGCCTGTAGTAATCACTGTCTAGCTACTGTCTAACTTTGCTCAAGGGCCTAACACTCTACAATCATCAGGTGGTAAAGCCAGCCAGGCTTTGTCCTTCCCTTTAGGGAGGTAGGTTACCCCCACTCCTGGGAAGGTCCAGGGATGCCATCTGGGAGCTGGAGCCTATAGTTGAAAATCTTAGGATTCCATCTGGTGCTCTATTCTACTGTGGCAGAGCTGGCACCCAAATCACAAGACAAAATCTTTCCCACTCTTCCCTATCTTTTCCACAAGCAGAGGAGTCTCTTCCCATAGCCAGCACTGCCCCAGACCTGTGACGAGTGCTTCCTGACTACCTCCAATGTTCATTCAAGGCCCAAGGGCTCTTCAATAGCTTGTGGTGAATGCTGCCAGGCCTGGGACTCTCCCTTCAGGACACTGGGCTCCCTTCTTGCCCAAGGCTAGTCCAGAAATGACATCTACAAGCCAACACCTGGACTCAGGGACCCCAAGAATCAGCACAGTGCTCTACCCAACTGTGTCTCAATTAATACCTAAGCTACAGGACAAAGTTCCCTGTATTCTTCCATCCCCTTTCCTCAAGCAAGAGTCTCTCTCCATAGCCACCACAGCTGGGAATGCACCTGGCCACACCTGAAGCCAGCATGGTCTTGCATCTCACCCAAGGCCCATGTCAAGTACTCCCTGGATACCACTGCTGATTATTCAGGGCCCAAGGGTTCTTTAGTCAATAAGTGATGAATCCTGCCAGGACTGGGTCCTTCCCTTCAAGACAGCTGGTTCTTTTCTGGGCCAGGGTGTCTAGTAATGTCATCTGGGAGCTAGGGTCTGGAATGGTGCCCTTTCTTGCTATAGCTGAGCTTGTATCCAAGTTGCAAGACAAAGTTCTCTCTGCTTTCCCATCTCCTCTCCTCAAATGGAGGGAAGGCGTCTCACCTACAGCTGCAAGTTGTGTTGTCTGGACTTTGGGGAGGGGTCGTGCAAGCACTCTCGGTCACCCTGCCTGGTGTCTCACTAGCTTGTGTGTCTATCAAGTAAACTGGCTCTGAGCATAGCCGAGCACCAGGAGATGCCCCAGAATTGCAGTCTTTGTGGCCTAGGCTGCCTTTCAAGTTTTTATAGGGCCCCAGAAAACTTTAGCCCTCAGTGACGAGGTTTGCCGCAACTCAGACTCCAACTACTGGGATAAGTGATTACCCTCTGGCTAGGATGGCTGTAAATGCTCCCTCCATGGTCACTGGCTGAGTTCTGCCTGGTGTTGCTTTCTGCTGTGACAGGCAGCACTGGGTTCCAATGCAAAGTCCCACAGTCACTGTCCTCTGCCTCCTCCAGGCACACACATTCTGTCTCCATGCCACACAACTGCTGCTGGGGGATGGGGGAAGGGTGGGGGTCAGCAATTCAAGACTGTCTTTCCTACTCTCTTCAGTACCTCTTTCAGTGATATGAAGTTAAAACCAGCTACTATGATCACTCAGCTGAGAGTGGATAGTTGTTCAACTTGGTGTTTTTGTAGGGAGGATGATTGGTGGAGGCTTCTATTTGGCCATCTTTCTTTGCATCCTCTTCCCTAAGTTTTAAATTTTTTATAGAGAAAAGATCTTGCTATATTGCCCAAGCTGATTTCAAACTCCTAGCCTCAAACGATGCTCTTACCTTGGCCTTCCAACATGCTGAGATTACAAGCATGAGCCACCATGTATGGCTGCATTATATTCTTTTGTTTGTTTGTTTTCTTTTTCATTTTTCTTTTTCTTTTTTTCTTTCTTTTTTTTTTTTTTTGAGATGGAGTCTCGCTCTGTCGCTAGGCTGGAGTGCAGTGGCAGGATCTTGGCTCACTGCAACCTCTGCCTCCCGGGTTCAAGCGATTCCCCTGCCTCAGCCCCCCGAGTAGCTGGGATTATAGGCGCCCGCCACTACGCCCGGCTAATTTTTTGTATATTTAGTAGAGACAGGGTTTCACCATGTTGACCAAGCTGGTCTTGAACTTCTGACCTCAGATGATCCACCTGTCTTGACCCCCCAAAGTGCTGGGATTACAGGTGTGAGGCACTGTGCCCGCCAGCTGCATTATATTCTTAAAGAAGAATAAAATCTCAGAGTTGGAAAGGAATTTTAAAGGTCTTAAGAACCACCTAGTCTTCAGTTCTAATGTCTGTAATAGTGGTAACTACTAGAAGTTTAATATAAACGCTAGATTTTAAGCATATATTCTTCACTTTATTTTTAGAAAAGTTACCAAAACAGCAATAAAAGAAAAACACAAATATAACCTAGGTGCTTTCATGGTTCCAACTCCTGACAAATCACCCTAAGTGAGGAATTAAAGCTGTAACAAATGATTGAACAGCTGTATAGTAAGAAATAAATTGACGTGGGGCGTGGTGGCTCACGCCTGTAATCCCAGCACTCTGGGAGGTCGAGGCAGGCAGATCACGAGGTCAGGAGATTGAGACCATCCTGGCTAACACGGTGAAACCCCATCTCTACTAAAAATATAAAAAATTAGCCTGGCATGGTGGTGGGCGCCTGTAATCCCAGCTACTCGGGAGGCTGAGGCAGGAGAATGGTGTGAACCCAGGAGGCGGAGCTTGCAGTGAGCCAAGATTGTGCCACTGCACTCCCCAGCCTGGGCAACAGAGCAAGACTCCATCTCAAAAAAGAAAAAAATGAAAGAAAGAAATTGACAATTAGTTAAGAGAAATTTTTGTTATTGGTATTAGATCTTAGCTACTCACGTGTCAGGATTTGGTAAATAATTTTAAAAAGACTGATCATATTGAGATAATTTGAAAAATGTTACAAAGTACCTACTAGGTAGCCCAAGATAGTGTTAAGATAATCACAATCATAGCATTCGTCAACTCTAGGCATTCCCTGACTGGATATGAGAATGACTGACTGAATATGAGAAGGTGCCACTCCATGTGCCAAGATGACTTTCTCAAACACTATTTCAAAATAGAAAACCTGGGAGAGGGTTAGTGGCTCTGGAAGAAATGGGATAGAAAGTTCCAACAGGTTCTGAAACTCTCACCAAGAGCTCTTGCAAAATTTGGCAAGAATCAAAATTTACATTTACTTAACCATTCTCTGCCAATAGAGCTGTAGTCTCTGATGCTGATGTTGGAAATAAACACTCTAAAGTAGTTTCTTTTCACCATCAACATTTGTAAAAGAGAGAGAGACTCAAATGCCTCAAAACAATGCTTATCTAACAAAAATTATTTTGTAGAATAAATGTTTGCTTCTAGACTGAAAACCTGCCACATTTCACGTTAGCCTAATATGTCTTCAAAGTGACAAAATACTTGACAATTGACAAATGATTAACAAGAAGAAAAAAGTGTGCTGACACACTAATCTGTGGAGATTTTAAAATGGGAGAAGT
Organism: Theropithecus gelada; assembly: GCF_003255815.1. NCBI lineage: Eukaryota > Metazoa > Chordata > Mammalia > Primates > Cercopithecidae > Theropithecus > Theropithecus gelada. Next base: position 115,406,173 of record NC_037668.1, read on the forward strand.
GGATAAAGACCTAGGTTGAACTGTTTGTCTTACCTTTCAGAATAATTGTATTAATTATTTTGGGGACAATTGAGGAAAAACACTGAAAGGCAGAGTCTAGTTGGCTTCATTTCTCATTTAATTCTTTAAAAACCTGCACAATGAATCTTCCAGTTGCTCTCTTCATTCTGAGTACATTTCTTCTCTCCTTTCACCAGGAAAGCTGGTTCTGAGTGCTACCCTAGCTTAGGCCTCCCCTTCCCACCAGCACATCTAGGAGGCTGTGCCTTTTTCTTACTCCAATATCCAGAAAAGAGAAGCTCATTGCTTATGCTGCAATTTTGATAACCTAACTGGCAGAACAGTTATTCAAATTTTAAACTTCTGAATGCAGCAAGATCAACCTGGCCTATCCACATAAATAATTTTGACATGATAAGTATGCGAGAGCGATGATAACCGATAAGTGAAGCAATTACCTTGCTTTTTTGGATTATATTAAATGAAGATTCGGATAGAGTAATGAAAAGAGACAAAGCAGACAAAAAGTCGGCTGCAGAGCTTTTGGGTACTGTGTTATCTCTATTATACCATATTGAAATAGAGAAGCTATCACCAATCATGCATTTCTATGTAACTTCTGGCTTCTAACAGTGAACAATGAATAAACTGTCACAAGACAGTAATTGATCAATTGGGATTGGCAGTGCTTTTTAAAAAGCATAAATAAATTTACTAGTCCCCCTTTTCTTTTTCAAAGCAGTTTTTAAGGGGCTGTTGGAGGTGGGTGGGTGGGCAGAATCTATTACAACTTATGCCTATTTCCTACCCTTATCCTAGCCCCTTCTCTCACACTGCTCTTTGTTTAGTAATCAATTTTAAGGAATCAAGAATGTATCCTGGCATTATTAACACATTTCACCAATCTATGGCCCTCTTAATTGGGTATGTGGCTTGAGTGTCTGGAATTCACAACATTAAATTAGTGTAAAAAGTTTGTTTTTGGGAAAGCAAGCCTTTCAAATAAAGGTAAGTGTAAAATATGGACACTTAGTTCCATGAGCCTTGGGTTCCAGCAGAATGAAAGTTGTTTAACAGCCTACAAATGCTTTCATGATGGCCCAGTCCTGTATCTGTACATAGTTTGGAAACAATATTCCCCCTGTTGGAGAAGGTAGCAATAGCCACTTCTATCATCATAAACCTCTTAAATTACAGAGACCCTTATATATGAGTAAATGAAGTTTTCCAATTCAAATAATTCCAACTCAATATCCTGGCAAAGTCTGTTCACCCAGCAAGTTTGCAGGTTTAATGGTGACTTGTTTATTTATTTATGTTTTCTTTTTCAGATGGTCTGTGGTATGAGAGGGCTGGGTTTAAGAATGAATAGGATTCAGTTGTTTTCGCAATTACAACCTGGACTGCCTAAGCTAGTTATATTAACACACTATCCACCATGGTGTGGAGGAGGGAGCTTGAATATGGAGGTGGAAGGGCAGTGTTCAAGTCTCAATGCTACCACTTACTTTTGGGAACTGAGTTTTACTCTAAGTGTCTCATCTGTGAAATGGGACTAATATACTTTGAAGGAAAGTATGGTGGTAACAGTGTATTCTAAACAATTAGGTACTATTCAAATGTTAGTATTTATCTGGCTGGTGAATACTCTCTTCGTTTGTTTTATGTTGTTATAAAAGAATACCTGAGGCTGGGTAATTTATAAAGAAAAGAGGTTTATTTAGCTCATCATTCTGCAGGCTGGCAAGTGCAAGAAACATGGTGCCAGCATCTGCTCAGTTTCTGGTGAGGGCCATGTGCTAGGTCAAAACATGGTGGAGAAGGTCAAAGGGGTGGTGGACCTGTGCAAAGAAAGAAAACCCAAGGGGTTCTGGCTTTTTAACAACCTACTCTCAAGGAAACTAACCCATTATTGAGGGAACTAATTCAGTCTCACCAGGACGAGAACTCTTACTACCTGGAGAAGGGCACAAAACCATTCATGAGGGAGCCACTCCTGTGACCCAAACACCTCCCACAAATCTCACCTCCCAACAGTGCCATATGGGGGATCAAATTCAACCTGAGTTTTGGCGGGAACAAACAAAGCATTTACGAACCATAGCAAATGCCACATCTCAAAGTATAAAGGAAAGACCAGGTCCAATGCTGCCACTGGCTTTATCCAGAAGGTTGGAGTTTCAGGCCACTCAGTTGTAATGGCAGGGTGGGCAGTCAGTTCCATGAAACAAAGAGAATGGGAATAAGCATCATTAGTCTTCTGCTCCTACAAGTAAGATCATTTATCTCTTCTCTCATTAAAAACAGAAGGGAAAAAAAAAAACAAAAAACAAAAAACCATGCCCATGGCCACTTTTCAAAATGAAAGGGCCAATAAAGAATTTATTTAAAGCAAATCACACTTGATTAAATTATTATCATTATGGTGTTTAAAATAACATTTGTTCTGTTTATCAGTCTCCAGTCTTACTGCATCAGCAAAGTATTTGCCTTTAAAGACCAGGAAAACAACAACATGAAAATGAAGCCCAGTGCCTGCACCAGACTGGGTCGTTGATTGTTTTTCACAAGGTCTTTACTACATGCCTGCACTTCTAGAGCTCAAACTTCCAGACCTCAAGTCATGCAAGTTAATGAGAGCTGGGCTGAGAGAATCAGAGGATATAGGGGAGAAATGGAAGGATAAGAAAAGGAAATATTGACATTGTTAACCCCAATGCAAAGTCTGGTTTTACATTTGCTTGGCAGTTGTTTCATTTTAAGAACACATTTAGAAAGCTGACTTCATATAACTATTTGTTACCCATCCTGGCCTTGAATGTATAATTTCTTCCCTGCAATAAAAAAGATTGGCTGTTGGTGTTACTTGAAATAAAGGCAAATAATTTTTTTGTCAATCTGGACACAACTACCACTAGCCTTATCCCCAAATTTGAGAAATCAGCAATCTTAAAGTATAATTTGACTATGATTGGTCACAACCAGAGAGGTAGGTATTCATCAGAGGGGCACAGGTAACCAAAGAGGTAGGTATTCATTAGAGGGGCACAGGTGTATGCCCCTATGGCACAATGCCTATTGTGATGCTTTTTCAAGAGCAGAATCCAAGAGTCCCCAAAGGTCTCCCCATACCCAAACCATCCTGGCCACTGGAGAACCCCATGCCTCCTCCAGAGCTCCCTGCCACCCAACAACTAAGGGTTAATGATGGGCACGCCTGGGGTCTCCATGTGTCCATTCTGATTGGTCTTTCCCTGTTTCCTACTTGTTATTAATTATATAAACATCATGGATATCTATTCAGTATTACAAAGTCAAGTACAAAGAACAGACATCTATATTTCAGCCTACAGAAATGAACTTTTGTCTGTTGCCTTTAAAAGAAGTCGAGATAAGCCTAATAGAATTCACAAAGGCAAACTTAGGGACATTTAATACTTTGAGTCCGTGTATTTTATGGGCTATTCTGGGTATGTTTGATAAGGATTCAGAAGCTTACCACTTGAATGGGTATTATACACATGGAGAAAACTCTAATCATAGGATTTTTGCACCCACTGACAAAGATCCTTTAATCAGCAAAATATCCTGCAACCCTTTTTATGGTATTATGCCTTTGACAACTAACCTTAAAAATATGCAGTAGATTCCAAAGAATTAAGGTTGAACCTGTCCACACCATTTACAAGAGCATTGATGTACTTACAAGATCTGAAAAAACGTATATCAGGCTTGTACATGTCCCAGGACATAAGTAGGGTTTCCATAAAACCTAGACAGTATTCCAAGACAGTCTTGGATCCCAACCAGTAAGAGTACTTACAGATTATGTACTTTGTGAGTATTTTATATTGAAAGAGGAATATAAATAAGAACTTCTGATGAGGTAACTAGGGATCAACCTGGCTCTATTGAATCAGTGTATCCTGAAGTCTGAAGATGTGTCCCCATGCAGCCCAGCAGATACAGCTGGCTCACACCTTCACTGAGTTCGTCCACACTGATGTGGTCACATGGAAGGTGATAGCTGTGGTGTGGGTAGGACACAAGAAGTTAGGAAGAGGTAAGGATATTTTTTCCAATCAGGGAGAGTATAAATATAAGGACACCATCTTTCCTACTCCCTCAAGGATCCTTATTCCTTATTCCCATTGTCTAGCCCACAGCAAACATTCAACATTTGTTGAAAACATAAGTATTCTTGGAGATGAAATGTTAAGTCTTTTTTTCATAGTGCATGCTGTTTCTACTTCTTGAGATGGTCTTTTTCTCATTCCCTTTATGCCAACTCCTTCTTCTTCTTCATTATTTATTCATCAAATATTTATTGAGTGCTTAGTGTAAGCCAGGAACTGTGTAAGGAACTGGGACAGTGCTCTGAATTAGACCTGGCTCAAATGTCACCACCTTTGGGAAGCTTTCTCTGAGTTTCTTGGGCAGGAGTTGCCCCATGATACTTTGTTATAATATTTATTACATTCCACTTTAATTCGTGGTGTCTGGTTCTTCCCCCAACTTTAAACTGTGGTTTTCTTGAAGGTGAAGAGTGGATCTTGATTATCACTGTATCCTCATAGCTGAAAACAAGTCTACTTATAGCAACCCATCAAAACATTACTGGTGATTGTGGTAGGTTGATTGCAAAAATGACCAAGATTCATTTTTTTTGTTTGTTTCCAACTTTCATTTTAGCTTCAAGGGGTACATGTGCAGGTTTGTTACATGGGTAAATTGCATGCCATAGGGGTTTGATGTACAGATAATTTTGTACCCCAGGTAATCAGCATAATACCCAATAGGTAGTTTTTTCAATGTTTACCCTCCTTTTTGTCCTTCACCCTCAAGTAGGCCGTGGTGTCTATTGTTCCCTTCTTTGTGTCCATATGTACTCAATGTTTAGCTCCCACTTATAAGTGAGAATATGTGGTATTTGGTTTTCTGTTCCTGCGTTAATTTGCTTAGGATAATGGCCTCCAGCTCCATCCATGTTGCTGAAAGGAACATGATTTCATTCTTTCTTGTGGCTGTGCAGTGGTGTATATGTACCACATTTTCTTTATCCATTCCACCACTGATGGGCATTTAGGTTGATTCCATGAAAAATGACCATGATTCTTCACCTCTCCCTGCAGCTGTGGCCTTGTCATATGACCCTGGTAGGTCCTTCCTACAGGAGTAGAGCTTTATTTCCCACTTCTGGCATCTGGAAGCTAATATGTATACCTAGAATATGGCAACAATGATAGTGTGCCAATTCTGAGCCTACACCTCAAGAAGGAGCAAGTCTGATCTAGCCTAGTGACTGATGAGACATCCACGGCTGAGTTACCTTTGTTTCCCCAGTTAACAGCCAGCCAAATGCCATACATGAGTAAGGCTATTCTAAGCTAGCAGCCCTCAGTCAACTCACTAGCTGGACACAAACAAATAAGAATGCACCACTAAGATATGCTGAGCCGGGCACAGATTAGCCAACTATCTGGTTGATCTGTAAACTCATAAAAATAATAAATGCTTATTGTTTGAAGTCAGTTTTGGTGTGATTTATTATGCAGCAACAGCTAACTAGTACAGTGCTTTTTCTTCTTCTAATTTTTTTTTCTTCCTTCTACTTAAGAAAGAAAAAGATTGTGCATACTCTTGACTAGAAAGCTTAACATTTCATATGGGGAAAAGCATTCAAGTCTTTGTCTTTCTTAGCTTAGCCACTGTAAATCTTGGCCCTTATAAAATCATGAACCTACTAAATATTACAGCTGCCAATAAGCTATTTGTTATCTTAACAAGACAATTCTTGAAAAGGAAACTGAGTCAAAAGAATTGGTGTAAGTTACTAAAGGTTGCCCAGCCAATTAAGAAGTGTAGACTCTATCACAGTTTATTTTGATAGGGTACCAGAGAAGAACCACTGGCCTCCACAGCTATGGCACATTTCTCACTTCCCTGCCAAGCTTTGATCACTAAAGTCTTTCATTTATCCTCTTTTTTTTTAAAAGGTGCAGTTGGCACAAACTGTTCATAAACATAGTCCTAGATGCTATAAACATCCAAGAATGAGGTTACCAAATTACTCCATTACTAAAGAAAGACAGCATGTATATTTTCTTCTGCCCCATTTATGGTGTTTTTGGATCCTCACTGCAGACTACTCTGACGCCAAGACTTCCCCAGCAGACAGATATGTGCATATGTATGCCTCCTCATCTCCAAGCTTATCAGTGTAACAAAACATCAATTCCTCAATTGGCCGAATGATGACTAAACTCTGACTTGGAGGTCATGATCACTCCTCTGTTTTGCTTGCCAGAGGAATTTCATTTGCTGCTGGATCATGTGATTCTTGGGTGACCAAAATCAAACAGAACTCAAGCCCAAGACCTCTTCAAGGATTGTTGTTTTTCTTAATAAGAAAGCTAAGACCTTGATTCAAAAGATATTCTGGGACCTAACACTTTTGTGTATGACTTAGTAGAATATAACGGAAATAACCTTTGCTGAGTAGGTAGAAGAGCCATGGGCTGGAGGTTGGCAGGAAAGAGCTGAGAGTTGTAGGTGAAGCATGTGAATGTTGATACATTTTTTTCCCAATGCAAGTCAATGGTGAGGAAGCTAATATGTATACCTAGTCAAAATTTATAATTGACAACAGCTATGAAGGAAAAGCATTTGGTATTGATCTTCTCTTAATCAGAAATCAGAATGAATTTTGTCTCATGACAAAGTAAAATTAACTATTTTGTTAATTACTATAATTATCTTTCCCACATTTATTTTGACAGCAGTGTCAGGGATAGAAAACTATCTCCTTAAATTGCCTCTTGCCTATTATGAATTACAAAGTCTTACAATTTTGATAAATGATTTTATTCTCTCCTTAACACTTGCTTTGGGGCCTTTTGCAATACATGATTTTTCAGAGAAATGCCTTGGTGATTAAAAAGTAAAGAAATTCAAAGAAAAGTCATATCAAAAAGACTAGCTACATGGAGAGGCCTTGGAACTGCCTGCCAATGACAAGAAGCCTCAGTTTTCCTTGCCTTTTCACTCTAAGGGTGTTCCAGAACTCAGGAATGTTGGAAGCAAAAATTAAGAGATCATTGTGATTGGTTAAGGAGTTTTCCACCCAGGATTACTGTAAATGTGACTTTTGGCTAAGGCTTAAGTTTTTCTTGATGATACGTGACAGTTAAGACCCATTCTTAAGTAAGTAGGAGAAAATTTTCAGGTCACCATGAACAATCAAACCTAGGAATAAATCTTGGTACTTTGTTGTTCAGGCAAATCTCTACCAGTTTTCATAGGGACCTCAGACCTCCCTGACTCTACCATTGTTCCTCTCTTGGGCATTACAGACCATCCTTCACTTCCCACTTCTGGTATCTTCAGAAGGCAAAGAGTTTGGATAAGAGAAAGAACCATGAACTCTGTCAGGATCAAAAGGAAAGATACTGTTTGTTAATGTAAACACTTTATTATCCAGGTAGGCATGACTTCTCTGAGGGTCATGCTGGCAGCATTTTGCCAAAGAACAAATTCTTCACTAAAATGCTAATTCTCTGGAATGGGCTTGTTCCACCCAGCTTGTGAAGCAGGTAAAGGTAGATGTTAAGCTAACTTCTATTTTTATCGTGATGGTCAGAATATAATGAAACGTGTTCATGCATGCATTTATTCACTTATCAAACAGTTATTAGGCACCTACTATATGTTGGATATGATGGTAGGTATTAGGGGGATCCACATTTTGCCTTGCAATACTCTCAAGTATAGATACTTGAGTGAAAAAAATTTTTTTTTCTTTCCTCCCTAATGGCTCAAGACAAAACAGAATTTTACAAACCAATAAAATAACTTCAAATTGCCCAACACACAGAAAATGTAGAAAGGCCTGTTCCCTGCTAAACACATTGGCATTTTCATCTGGAAGGTTCTTGCTTTCTAAAGAAGGGCTTTCTTGTTGTTCCCAAGTAGTTCTACAGTACTTTACAATATCACACAAAAGACTGAAAAGATAGGTAATTTTCTCAGTTAAAATGAGACTTTAAAATTTTCTTGGACTTTTTAGTGATTTTTCTTGCACATTTTGCACATTTTATACATTTTACATTTAATATACTCACGAAGGCAGTTCTGGCTTATCTATGAGTAACTAGGCTCTACCTTGGCTCAGACATTCCTAAATCTATCTATTTTAAGAATTTTAAAGTACCTCTTATCATTTCAGAATTCAGATTTAAAGTCAGAGAAAGGAAGAGAGATATTTGTTCTTGGCTTCAGTCCCATTCTGAACAATATGAGGTTGATATGGAAGCTTAGAGAATGAATTTGGGATGTGTATAGATTTTATTTTAAAACGACTTACATTTACTTACATTTCCTTTTTCATGAACAAGCAAATGGTGGTTTTGCAACAATCCTCAACTAAGAACACATCTATCGTGAAAGAAACACTCTGTTAGCCCTTACTGGTCTCTTTTAATAAAATAAAACTGTGTCTTGCTTGTTTGTGGGAAGATTAAGATACCTTGCTTAGAAATCTTCTTGTATAGAGAGACACTCAGTAAAACACATGAGGCCATTTGTCTCATGACTACTTGGAAAGTTGGGTACCTGGAGAAGCGAAGCACAGCATCAAGTCCTGTTTCCAGGTCAGAACTAAAATACGCTGGGCACAGTAAGGCTGCCAGGCTCCTTCGTCTCTGAAAAATCTAACAGGAATCCTTAAAATTACCAATTTGGCTCTCTATTTTGGAGTTTTACCATTTCTAGAAATAACTAAAATGATTCTGCAGAAAGATTATACTTCTGGGGGCTGAGCTTGGTGGCTTACGCCCGTAATCCCAGTACTTTGGGAGGCCAAGCGGGTGGATCACAAGGTCAGGAGATCGAGACCATCCTGGCTAACACGGTAAAACCCTGTCTCTACTAAAAATACAAAAAGCCAGCCGCGGGTGGTGGCAGGCACCTGTAGTTCCAGCTACACGGCAGGCTGAGGCAGGAGAACTGCTTGAACCTGGGAAGTGGAGGTTGCAGTGAGCTGAGAATGCACCACTGCACTACAGTCTGGGCGACACAGCAAGACTCCGTCTCAAAAGAAAAAACAAAAAAACAAAAAAACTTCTTATTCTTAGACCACATTGACCGCTGCAGCTCGTGTCTTCCTCTGCATAGTAAGAGGTAGTAAGGTAAAGTGCTTGTGGCGTTTCCTTGCTTCATGCCTAATGTTAACCTGAGAGTATGTCTTAAAAGTTAGTCCTACCGAGGAAGTGTCGGTAAGTGTTTCTCAAGTCTGCCTTTGTGTGTCCTGTGGCTGAATCCTGTTGGATCTCACAGTGCCTGTGGACCCCTCTTCCCAGCAAAGCTGTACTTGCTAACATCCTAATAATTTCTTTCATGGTCAGGCTTTTCTATTTCATTAAGGTTCTTCCTTCACAGGCTCTTGTTTTCAATAAAGTTTTTCTTCAGTGAGACGTGAGAAAGTGTCCTTTCGTTTTCTCTGTTGTTTGTACTTCTCTTCACCATCACCATGGGGCCATTTCAAACTATCATTTTTAAAGGTCACTTGTTTTGTTCCATATGCAGTTGAGCCTGGCAATGGGTTAATGACACCCTAATAAGCCATATTAAAATTATATCCTGTATGATCATAAACAACTATTGAGTCAAAGGAGAAGAAAGCAAACAAGCTCCTTCCAAGAAATCAACACTGAAGATATTAGTTAGAATGTTAAAGTATATTAGCCAATTACATAAAATCCTTTTATATTGCCTTGCTTCATTTCAAACATGGCACGGGCTATTTTGTCTGTGAACTCAAGTGGAACAAAAAGCTACAGAATGCAATTTGTGTCAGGAGCTGGACTACAGAAGGACAACTAATTCTAATTAGTACGAATTCCCCATAGGCCAGAGGGAGGCCAAGTGCAGGAACCAACTGCCTAATGCTGTTTCTATCTTGCAACAGGTGGGCCAAGGCCTTCTAAAGGTTGTCATGGCAATAGCTAATGGTAGACCTTTAGCCGGACACCAGTAATTAATTGCAGGCATGTCCAGCCTTTGAATGTGATATCTTTTAATACATTGCTGAAATAAAAGAAGATTGGCTCTTCTAATTGGTTAAAATTAAAACAGCAGAAGCCTTTGCCAAGAAGGACTGCAAAATAATGCAAGTCTGATTTCAGCCTCTCAAACTTAGATTCTTTGCCTATCGCTACATGAAGGAGTAAAGAGAAAGGTATTTACTTCTGATAACACTAATATTCTGTCAAATGCAGGCTCACAAGCAAAATATTTATGCAATGCACTGTTAGATGATGCTTGAGACTTTTAAGAAGCATGTCTTCAAAATTCTGACAAATTATCAGAAATGTTTATTTGATTTCCCAGTCCTGGGTGTTTATAGCCTATGGAGAAGCTATCACACACTTGGTAGTGATTCTATATGATGGTCCTATGCTTGAGGGGTGACCTCCTGAGCACTGTTTAGTTTGGAGATGTGGCCAAGGACTGGGGAGTAAGGGAGCTTCTTGTAGGGTGAGGGATCTGAAAGAAGGCACTGCACTGCGTGCAACACAGGAGTCTGCTCATGCCCAGCCGCAGGCACTGAGTCCCTACTCCAGCACCAGCACACAGCCTTAAACACCACTCATGGCTTGCATTGGCTAGCCATTTGAGAAATAGGGCTTGGTGCAGTTTTAACAAAGTGCCTAAGAATAGAATGAAAAGAAAGAATGTTCTTTTCCATTTGGGTTGTGAATTGTGCTGTTCCATATTCTGGAATTATAAAATAAAAATAACCATAGCAGGAATAATAGCTAACATGTACTGAGTCTTACTGTGTGCCAGGCATTGTGCTAAGTACTTTGCATGCATTATGTTATCTGATTCTCATAACGACATTAGAAAGTAAGTACTATTATTATTCCAGCTTTAAAGGTTAAGAGACTGGGATTAGAGAAGCTGACTTGCCCATTGTCTCCCAGATATTAAGGAACAGAATTAGGATTTGAATCCAGGCCCGACTCAAGTCTTGAGCTGTTAACAAAAGAGAAGGTCATTGAAAAATGAGTTGAGTTGTGTTATTTATTGTAGAAAATAACCAAACTCCCTTTTAAATCATTCAAACTAAAACACATTATGTAATCTTTGAACTCCTAGTTCTGAATCCTGAACCTGAGTTCCTGAACTATAGTCTAACTTATTGAAATTATTTTTTCAAGAGACCTTTCCTTAAATACTTGTATTTCTAATTACAGATCCATTCCTCCTTCTTCCCTTTCTGTTGAACATAATGGGAACTGCAATTATTCTTTTCCCTTGTTCTAATGGTAAAGAGGTAAATAATGAGGAAGGCTCTGTCCCCCTCTTCATTATCAGCAAAAACACACATTTGAAAATTTCCAGCCACTTTCTTTTATGTCTGATATTTCAAAAAATAACGTTTTAGTGAAAACAAAGTCAAATTTAATCCATTTTAAGAAATTGATATTTTTAAAGTATGAGGTTCTAAGCAAAATGACGCTGAATTATATATTTATGGGGATTAACTTGTTTTCGTGTATAGTATAGCTTTCCTGAGCAAACAATTTCCTTTTGGCTCCATTGGATGACAAAAATATACATAGTAGTATTTTTTTTAGAGATCTCACTTCTTTAGGTGAGCACTTGAGTTGGAAATATTTATTCTTACTACTCTCCAAATACAAGTGAATACAGAACATAAGTGGAAAAGTAAAATTAAGGCATCTTTGGTAGTTCAATTCCCTGAAAAAATGTCTTAGCACAGTTCTTTGGCCACCTTATTATGACATGTTAAGTGGGCAATAGCTTCCACACTGTGTAGGACATGTCCTCTATATTGGTATATGTATGCGTTCATGCGTATCACCTTTACTTGCACATGTTCAAAACACAACAGTTTTTTGTTCATTGTAGCAGATGGAAAATTTCTGGGCTGTGGACTTCAAAAGGAGAAAGACTTTAAAGTGTTACTGCTTTAATACTGTTCCTTCATTAGCCCCTCCTGCTTGGTAAATAAGGCAGCCATTGGGTTATCAATGGGTTTACTTTTACCAAACAATTGGACTGAAAATACTCCAGAGAGTGATGGCCTCCCTTACCCTGTTACTAGAATCATTGTGTTAATAAAATGCTTCTAACATGACCTCCCAAGATTTTTTGACTCTTATTGCTTGGGTGGCACTAGAGGCTAAAATGGGGCTCCTTTTAATAACACATTTGCATACGTTGATCTGAAAGATCCCCATGCGATTACATGACTCCAGGGTTGGCCTGTCATCTTAGAAAAGCCTGAGGTACTCGTCCCAAAGAGATCAAAACTCAAGAATTAACTAGTCTTCATAAAATGAGAACATCTCTAGGAGCAGTAAAACAAATGATTATCATTTCTTTTTGGCGTTGGACTATGCCAAGCTAGAGAAAAACAGAGCTTTCAAACGTTGACAATCTGGTATATTGAAGTATGACCATTATTTTTTATTTTCCACATTTTTGGTCCAAAGACAGTTCTGAGTAATTGATTCCCATAATGAGCTATGGTTCGTTAGTCAATTTAATTTATAATTGAATTGGATGGATGTAACTCTGTGTAAAATTGTCTCTGAAGAATCTGTTTTGTTCGTCTGTTCAACTTCTGACAGGGATGGAAGAAAATCTAAATTATTCCCTCCTGCAAGGGGGAAAAATTCAGAGTCTCAGCCTCCCTGGTGAAATTAAGAGGAAAAATATTTTTAATAGTTGCCATGCAAAAATATTATGGCTTTACTAAAATTTATACAAGCATGTCAATTAACACATTCATGGCAAGGATGGTGGATTCAGGAATCTGAGTAAATGCCTTGAGGCAAAGACCTTTTCTGAGTACTGGGAAGGATTTCTCATTATTAGAATGAACCCCAGGTCTCTCTGCATTTATTTTTATCAGTTATTGACAAAGATTGTCTTATTGCTACATAAATATGCCCAGGAAACAATAGCTCTAATTCTCCAGGTGTTTTGCAATCATCACAACTTGTATTTTCTATACATTTCCAATAATGGCATAATTTGGGGAACAATTATTAAAATAATCACGTAGAGCTTTTTTTAAGGTTTGAAAGACTGTCAGAAAATTTTTTAACTTTAATTGTTAACAACAGGCTTTCATTTTTGCTCAAAGATTTTCTCTTATTCCCGAAGCCCTTCACATTTAAAACTTTTACAACCATCTTAGCACACACTCAAAACAAAGCCATAATTATGTAAAAAGAAATGTTTTACAGTTAATGCCATCTAAGACACTCACCAAGTGCCAAAATGCATAGGATTTTGGTAAAAGGCAATCTGTTCTTTGAGGATAATGCATGCAAACTACTCTTGTGCAAAACCTGAGGCAGGAATAGTATACTGCCTTAGATCACACCTATGGAGCTGACTTTGATACTATGCCCAGAAGTGGGTTACAGGCTGTGATTTGAATGAAGTTTAATCATTTTTAGAAGCGAAGGGCCTTTAGGGTACTCTTGTTCCATAAGACTTATTATATCTAAGAAAGACAAAGGCGTAGGCTTTATTCTTCCTTGTTAACAATGGTAATACAGTAATGATCTTTAATGATGGACTGTTGTGTGAAATAGACTGACTGGGAAGAAAAGCTAGATGAAAACAGCTGTCATTTTATATCACCAAACCCTGTTCTTATGTGGACAAAGAGATCATGAATTCATGTCCCATAATGTGATGGAGAGGCATTATATCACTGTATGTCCACTGCCATTTCTGTACGCTTTCATCTAATCCCCTGCAAATGTTAAAAATATATATTTTAGTTAGTTACAATGAAATGAATAAATGAGGTCGAATTAAGGCGGGTCAGGATATAAAGTTCAAATGTTACAGTTCTCAAGGGACAAATCTTTTACAGTTTCCCTCTGCTCACATACATCTGGCTGTTTCCATTTCCTGACCTTCGCAAGATTTTAATCAGTTTTTTTTTTCTTTTTTAAAATTTTATGACATGGAAAACAAAGATATTTCATTTGGAAAAATACTCCCTAAATGAGCCAGGCTAAACAAAGCAGGAAGTAGCTTTATCAGGTGAACAAAATCACCACAGATCACCTGCATTCATAATTGTTACATTTCTCCTGAAGAATTTTGAGTAGCACTCATCTTTTATGTAAGTCAGCTATGTAAAGTAGATTGAAAGGTGAATCTAACAAAATATTCAAACCCACATCAATCATTCATACATAACGCACAGTTCAATGAAGGCCGGCTCTGGCACCCAGATAAGCAGTGTCACAGTAAGTTATGTTCTATGGCAGCAAAATCAGTTGTGATCAATCACATAGTAACCAGTGTGAGTTACATTTTTGCTTTAGTCCTTAAACTCTTTGGAGTGTACTTTGAAAAGTATTGTTTTTATCTAAAGTAGTAGATCAATACCTGTGATCAATAAGCATTCATTTCCAAGTAACAAGGACAATGGTGAGTGAATTCCTTTAAACATTTTCATAGCAGGGAATGTTGGGTTGAATAGTAGATCATTAATACGTCAAATTTTAGGGGGAGCTCTTAAAAATCTCTTGGAGGACAACTCTCAAAGAATGCCTCTATTCTTTGACAACTGTTCCATTTCTAAGATTTCCAGTAAAATCATCAAAACCTTATAGATTGATAGCTCTGGCAGTTTCAATCCAGATCCAACAAAATGTAATGCATTAATTAATGATAGTTTTGGCTTTTGTGTAATTTGATGACACCTTTTGTATGAAGAAGTGAAAGCCCTTGAAATGGCACTAATGACTATCACAAAATTAGAGACTTAAATGTTAGACCTAATACCATAAAAACCCTAGAGGAAAACCTAGGTAGTACCATTCAGGACATAGGCATGGGCAAAGACTTCTTGTCTGAAACACCAAAAGCAATGGCAGCAAAAGCCAAAATTGACAAATGGGATCTAATTAAACTAAAGAGCTTCTGCACAGCAAAAGAAACTACCATCAGAGTGAACAGGCAACCTACAGAATGGGAGAAAATTTTTGCAATCTACTCATCTGACAAAGGGCTAATATCCAGAACCTACAAAGAACTCAAACAAATTTACAAGAAAAAAACAAACAACCCCATCAAAAAGTGGGCAAAGGATATGAACAGACATTTCTCAAAAGAAGACATTCATACAGCCAACAGACACATGAAAAAATGCTCATCATCACTGGCCATCAGAGAAATGCAAATCAAAACCACAATGAGATATCATCTCACACCAGTTAGAATGGCGATCATTAAAAAGTCAGGAAACAACAGGTGCTGGAGAGGATGTGGAGAAATAGGAACACTTTTACACTGTTGGTGGGATTGTAAACTAGTTCAACCATTATGGAAAACAGTATGGTGATTCCTCAAGGATCTAGAACTAGATGTACCATATGACCCAGCCATCCCATTACTGGGTATATACCCAAAGGATTATAAATCATGCTGCTATAAAGACACATGCACACGTATGTTTATTGCGGCACTATTCACAATAGCAAAGACTTGGAATCAACCCAGATGTCCATCAGTGACAGACTGGATTAAGAAAATGTGGCACATATACACCATGGAATACTATGCAGCCATAAAAAAGGATGAGTTTGTGTCCTTTGTAGGGACATGGATGCAGCTGGAAACCATCATTCTTAGCAAACTATCACAAGAACAGAAAACCAAACACCGCATGTTTTCACTCATAGGTGGGAACTGAACAATGAGATAACTTGGACTCGGGAAGGGGAACATCACACACTGGGGCCTATCATGGGGAGGGGGAGGGGGGAGGGTGGAGGGATTGCATTGGGAGTTATACCTGATGTAAATGACGAGTTGATGTGTGCTGATGAGTTGATGGGTGCAGCACAGCAACATGGCACAAGTATACATATGTAACAAACCTGCACATTATGCACATGTACCCTAGAACTTAAAGTGTAATAATAATAAAAATAATAATAATAATAAAAAAAAAGAAAAATATGGGGTGATGTTCCTGAGCCCACACTCACCTCCAGTCACCAGACCATTGAAGGGGCCCTGTTTACTTGTCTGGAAGACAGGAAAAAGAAGGAAGATTTGGACACTAGTGACCTGAGTTAATCTTTTACAATTCACATTGGTTTACACACTATCTTTTTAAACCAGTTCCTAGAGAGCAGGATTAGAGCTTATATTTTATTGTATTCAGGAATTGCTAGTGTATTTTTTCCACTAACAAAGATATTAAGGGAATAACCAATGGAGATATTTCTCCAATGTCTTAAAGTTTTTACTTAAAAGCTGATTTCCATTAATTCAGCTTGACTTCTGCAACAGGGTTGCAAAGAGCAGAGGGCTGGCCTGGATGGGATGCATAAAACTGACAGGCATCACAGAATCGGATGAACCATAAAGCAGTATTGAAAGCAGTAGCAAGCTTCAGGCTTTGAGAGCGTTGGCAGGGATGGGGTGGAAAGTGGAATGGGGAAGAATGAAGATATTTGTTCCTTCTCCATCAGTGTTCTTTAAAGCTCTTTTGACTGAACACCCCTCAATTAAAAAACAAATTCTTCAAGCATACACCTATACATTTTTGTTTGCAAATTATATACATGTGTTACTATCATCAGTTGACAAATCAAGGTGCAACACCCACACAAAATTTATCATTCATAATAAATGAAGTAGTTAAAAAATGATTTTGATTACTTTTGGCTGACTTATTGTCACATAAAATTATATTGTCCTTAATTTGGTTAGAAATGTGGCCATTGAAGAGCTCTGCTAGGAAGAGTAACTAGCTTATACATTACTGGTATCATCATGGATCTGTGACGTTTCTGCAATCTGCATTAATTTCAATCTGTAGTTTTTGCAGCAATTTAAAAACATTAAATTATTGTACAGGATATACACATTGTGAAGTTAGTATCACTCAAGTTATGTAACAGGCTCTATAAATCCATTATATTCATCCATGTAACCTGTGGTAATTGTGTGCTGTATGTGTTATCACTTCCTGTCCAGGATCCAGTGCTTACCACACCACTCAAGGCTACCTGACACATTGGGATGGGCACGAGCATCAGTCCCTACAGCAAGTGCTTGTATGACTTCTTTTTATAGAAATATAACTATAAATGAACACTGAAATACTTCTTCCTGCAAAACTAAAGGTTATCCCATATAGCCTATTTTGGAGACCACTGTGCTAGACTAGGAGAGAACACCCAGCTGTTCTCTAGGATGATTTCACCTGACATGAACACCACTGAGACTGAATTCTATACTCCCAACTAGGGGAAGGTAACCTCCAAACAGACAAAGAGAGTCACCTCTGCTTCCTTTCCCTCTATGTAATATATAGAAATAAGAATGTATTTATCCATTTATTAATTCCATAAATATTTACTGGGAACAATCTGTAAGCATGGCATTCAGTGTCTCTGTCCATATGGAATTTATGGCCTAATGGAGAATATGTAAGCAGGGAATTACATGTTGGAATGAGTGCACTGATGGCAGCAAGCACAGGTGCTCTGGCACAGCAGGGACAACTCACCAGGATGTGCAGGAACAGGAAAAGTTCCTTACAGAAAGTGATATTGGAGTTGAGACCTTCAAAATAGTAAGATTGGTCCTAAGATGAGAAGGAGCAAAAATGCCCTTGATGGCTGATGTTTGGAATGTAGAGAGTGGGAAATTAGACTGAAAAGTTTAAAAGAGAGGTTAGATTAAGTAAAGTCTTATACGATCTCTTAAAGCAATGGCAATGGAAAGCCAATGAAGACATGTCAACACAGGGCAGATATGATTAGAAAAAGTCCAGTACAGGTAGTATTTATGATGATGCCTGGCACATGCTGAGCACTCAATAAGTGTAAGCTCTGATTAGCATTCTTATCAATATCAATATCATTATCCAGTTTGATTTGTTATCACTATTATCAGATTTGATTTGTGGAGTGATCCTTTTAGTTGCAATTTGGCAAATAGACTGAAGGGATAAGACATTTTATCTGAGCCCTTTGTTCTTAAAAATGTATTCTCTTCCTGAGATTTGTCCAGCCTATTTCATTCTATGCTTTCTCTTTTAAAGACTTTTATACACACAAGCTCCTTGACTTAGATGGTGTTATGTCCTAAAAAACTCTTTGTAAGTTGAAAATACCGTAAGTTGAAAGTGCCGTTTTCAACTTATGACAGGTTTATCAGGATGTAACCCCTGATGTAACAACCCCATTGTAAGTCAAGGAGTGAACTGAATGAGTGTTGCTTTTGTACCATGGTAAAGTTGAAAAATCCTAAATTGAATCATTGTAAGTTGGGGACTGTCCGTAATTTTAATTTTTTAAATGTATTTATTTATTATTGAAGTGGATTAAGTGGGAATTGGCAAGAGGGAACCCTGGGGGAAATAGCAATGGGTAAGTTGGAGAAGTGTTATTGAAGAGCTTTCTTTGCAGAGAACCACACATTTCATGTGGAAAACATTTCACACTGGGCCGATTAGGTACACATACTTAATAAATACTTGTTAACTGACATAGTTTTTATTTTAACTTGAGGGACCTTCTCACTGTTGAATGACTTAGGTTTCAAGCACGGATGATTGACTTTTTTCTTATATGAAAATGCCTGTTTCATTCCCCCTCTCTTTTGCGGCATGTAGGGTGTGTGTGTGTGTGTGTGTGTGTGTGTGTGTGTGTTTGGTAAGTTCATACAATTGCATGGTCAGTTTCTTTGGCCTGCCTTCCTGGAGCAATTAAAAGTAATTACCTTCTCTTTTAAAATTTGTGTGGAGCATATTAGACTGTTATTGCATTAACTTTATAAGTTATATCCCATTGAGCTAAATTCTTCATTGAACACTGAGGATCAAACATTTCATTAGATTATGTAAATATTAGCAAAGGTATTGTTAATGGTGTTGCTGATTATTTTGAAGATAATTTCTCTTTGTGTCATCAACATCTGTGCAGGAAAATGTAAAGAGATTGTTTTTCTTTCACGTCTTTAGGCTGCCATTTTGTTAAAGGCAAGCAGCCCCAAATCTTTCTTTTGTGTGTTAGTCTCAGTCCAAAAACTGTCCAAATGAACACAGATGTGGAGTTTCACATTCTTAGTGGAGAAGATGGGCTATAGAAAATTATCTTAGAAACGGTCAGGGGAATTGATAAAAAGTAGCATTTTTTTAAGATGCTGTTAAGGGGATAAAGGACTAGGCACAGTAAAAACCTAGCTGTGTTTTAGGCATTTCATCACACAAGGAAACAGGCAGCTTATTCCCATTTTTGGATACACTAATACCTGCTGTGCTGAAATTAAACATCGCATGAAACAGGTATTTAGAATGCCCATCAGAAAAAAGATTAAAAACAGTAAATCTCAGGCCCATGAGGCCTAGACTAAATCTGGCAAGCAGCCTATTCTACAACAGACTTCCTACTTTTGAAGACAGCAAACTTCAGCCTGGCCAGGCAAAGATCGAGCAAAAATACTGCAAAGGAATATTTTATTTATTTTTCTTTCTTGCATGAAGGATACTGATGCCTCAGTCCTTGTCTTCACTAAAATAAGATGTAGTCCCAAAGGAAAGAACTTAATTTCCCGAGACAAGAGTGTGAAAAACCTACCGAAGGAAATAACGTGCAGGCAAGACGAGCACCTCTTCAGATGATGTGGGGGGAAGTCCACGAGGAGACTATGAAGGCTCTAATCTGTATGTGCGGACATCGTCTCCATCTGTCCAAGTGTGCGGTTGTGTGATTCTACCACCTTCACTGACTTAACCACAGTGAGAGATGATTTTCCACCAAATAAATAGCAAAACAAATATCAGATTGTAATTCTGCTTAACAAGTCTGAAAATGCACAAGAAAGGCAAACATAATTTAAAGTTGGCATTAGAAAGCTAAGGGTATATAATTTGGAATAGATGATTTTTTTGTGCACATTGTCAAGTTATAGTTTATCTCTGGCTTTTATGCGTGCTTTCCCTTTTGGGTGCATTTTCATCCAATACTGTTCCAGATTTATATATGTAATATAACCTAGAGAATGATGTACAGTATGCAATACTAGGATTGTTGGCACTATCCATTTATAATAATAAAACCTTAAAAAGACAAAATGTGATGATAATAGTAAACAAAAAAAATCAGGGCTTTTCTAAAAGCTGTTTATTTCTAACTTTTCATTCTGTAACAGTTCTTCCAGTGGATAACAGTTGATTGTTTGAAATCCTTTCTCTTTTTGCCATCACTTCTATTTTTTCTTTCTTCTCATTGGGACTTTTAGGTCTCTAACTCCTCAAACATTTCTTTTTGTTTTCATATTTATGATAAGCTTTAAAATTATTACTTTCTCATTGTTAAATCCTCAATTTTTCATATTTTTTGCAATTACCTTTAGTTTTGCTCTCCACATTTGCCGAATGCCTTCAAAGCTCACAGTTCATTATGTCTTTTCCTCTCTACTTCTTTCATGAGCTTCCTATTCATTTCCCACCTTTCTCCTTCCCTGACTCTCTTCCTTCTTTCCTTCCTTTTTTCCCCCCTTCTTTCTACCAGTGTATCTCTACTACTTCCTTTTCTATTTATTTTCCTTAAAATGTACTCTATTGTAGAGATTAACCTGGAAATGCTACAAACATAACTTGTGTTTTTTTCTTTGAATAATGGGAACTTGAGAAAAGTACAAGGTGGTTATAATGAAAATGAAAATAATATTATCCCAGCAAGAAGTATATTATGTGATATTAGAACAAAGCTTTGAATTGCAGTGATCAGCATCTTCTAAAAATGCATAGATACTGGACCATGAAACTGTACTTCTTCCAAGAACTCTTAGCTTGTAAACATGTCATTTTGTCTCAATCTATAAATATCTAAGAATGCTATTAGAATCTGCCAACTATTACAAATTTATTAAATTTACTTACATTCACAAAATGTTGTGCTGTCTGAAGGTTTTCTACTTGGGCCGCTGATGGCCTACTGGTCTTCAGACACCATAGGCACATATTGAAGGCAGCTATATGTTAGAGCTGTGAAGTTAGTTCAGTTGTAGAGTGGACATTGGGAATACTTGATGTCAACCCTGAAGTCTAAAATCAGACCCACTCAAGGCATTAACAGAGGAATCGAGCAAATGGTTTTTTTTTTTTTTTTTTTTTTGGGGGGAGTGCAGAGATGAGGGCAATCAAGAAGCCACTACTCCTAATTGCTAAATTTTATCATTAAAATAATGTAGTTGGGGAACAGAGATCGCAAAATCGAGGATAGACTATTAGATTTCTTGTCTCTTTTTCCTAAGGTTGGGTTGGTAGATCTACTGTATTGACTCTTTTTATACTTTATTTTAGGGAAAAAGAACTTGGGAAGTGTGTCTTAGCATGTAGAATATGTGTGTGTGTGTGTGTGTGTGTGTATGAAGTTTACTTTTATTAGTATTATTTTTTCTTTTCAGAGTCAGAGTCTTGCTCTGTTACTCAGGCTGGAGTGCAGTGGTACAGTCATAGCTCACGGTAACCTTGAACTCCTGGATTCAAACGATCCTCCCACCTCGCCTCCTGAGGAGCTGGGACTACAATCACTCACCACCACGCCTGGCTAATTTTTAAAATTTTTGTAGAGATGGTATTTCATCATGTTGCCTGGGCTCAAGCGATCCTCCCGCCTCAGTGTCTCAAAGTGCTGGAATTACGGGCAAGAGCTACTGCTTCGGCCTGTGAAGTTTACTCAAACTCACGGTGGCCTCTGACACTTCCTTGGTTTATAAACCCTTATGCAAAAACTAATGAGAGGTCTAGATTGTGGATGCTTTGGGGGCATGGGTCATAGTCCCTCTCCTAGTTCTTAGTTTGGAGGCGGGTGTGTCCCTTTGGTAGTTGGCACGTCAGTCAGCTTTTACCAGAGGAGGTTCTCACCACAGAAGCTTCTTTCTCACTCTGCTCTGGCTTTAAGACACATGACGGCTCCATAAGACTTCCTCACTTCAGAATCCAGAATCAGAAGTAGCAGCCCCCATCTGGGATATTGCGTCCTTCTGATGGAGAAAAAAGAACAATAGAAAGATGAGAAAACACACGTGTCGGCCCCTAAAGCTTTTAGTCAGGTCGGGTATACCTGACATTTGCTTTCACTTCATTGGCCAAAGCAAGACACATGACCAAGCCTGATCCTGGAGGGGCGAGTACACTTCTCCCAATGGAAGCACTATACATCACAGGGTAACAGGTTGGACGTGGATATTCTTAAGGGAAAGGGAGTGCATTACTGGGAAAAATAGTATTATTTTCATATACAATAAATGCTATTGAATTGAATTATAATCAGAAGCAGTTAAATGACCAGTATATTCTATTGAGAACGTGTAGTGGTAAGATCAGTTTTTTTCTTTGTTTACCTTCTTCGGCGAGATTCTCTGTATTAATCTGTTTTTACACTGCTATGAAGAAATACCTGAGACTGGGTAATCTATAAAGAAAAGAGGTTTGGCCAGGCGGGGGCTCACGCCTATAATTCCAGCACTTCGGGAAGCTGAGGCTGGCAGATCACCTGAGGTCGGGAGTTCGAGACCACTCCAACCAACATGGAGAAACCCCGTATCTACTAAAAAATACAAAATTAGCCCGGCATGGTGGCACATGCCTGTAATCCCAACTACTCGGGAGGCGGAAGCAGAAGAATCGCTTGAACCCAGGAGGTGGAAGTTGTGGTGAGCTGAGATTGCTCTATTTCCCTCCAGCCTGGGCAATAAGAGCGAAACTCCGTCTCAAAAAAAAAAAAAAAAAAAAAAAAGAGGTTTAATTGACTCACAGTTCTGCACAGCTGGGGAGGCCCCTCAGTAAACTTCCAATCGTGGTGGAAGGCACCTCTTCACAGGGCAGCAGGAAAGAGAATGAGCGCCAGCAAAGGAAATGCCAGATGCTTATAAAACCATCAGGTGTCATGAGAACTCACTCATTATCATCACAAGAACAGCAAGGAGGAAACCACCCCCATGATCCAATTAACTCCACCTGTTCCCTCCCATGACACATGGGGATTGTGGGGATTACAATTCAAGATGAGATTTGGGTTGGGACACAAAGCCACACCATATAATCTTCGATTAACAGGAAAAGTTTAGTGATATTATCTGATTGAGTACTTAGCACTAATTCCACGAATAGATCAGTGATCATGAAATGGTTAAAGAACAAAGATAATATGACATGGGGAAATTACAGAGTGGTGCTTTTTTTTTTTTTTTTTTTTAGAATCAAAAAAATATTTGGTGGAGGCCTCAGGCTAGATATTGCTCTACTCTAAATTCTGAGGAGTGTTTTGGAATCCTATTCACTGCAATTGCCACAGAGGGAAGATAACATGACTTTGTATATTGTCTTTCCAAGGAACATGCACCAGGTTTTGCAAAGATATGTGTGGCAGCTGAAAAAGACTCAGGACCTGAAAGTTTGGACCTTCTCTTTTCCTGACAAGGACACTTTCTAGCCTAAGTGCCTGTCTTTCCCAGCACTGAGCAGTTTACCCATGTGTTCTTGAATTAATCTTTCTCCTCTACCACACTCCATGAGGACGGATGTCCTGACACAGGGTAGATGCTCAATAAATATTTGCTAAGTGACTCAATAAATGTTGAGCAGTTGCTGACATGGAAGCTGAGAATTCTCTATGTTGGCCTATCAGTCTTAATAAAGGAAGTGACCAGCCTGGTCTAAATGCTTATGGACTATAGACTAGCATGTGCAATATTGCAAACGATCAGAAGTCAGGTACCAGGAGAATGAACATAGATTTAATTCAGCTTCCAAGTGCAAATCAATTTTAGTTTATCCCAGATGCCATATTGTACTTAGATTTGTATATTAATTGCAGCCCATTGTCTATGGCCATATGTATATTTAAATTATTTTGCTTACTCAGTATATTTCATTACACAACATGCTATTAGACATTCTAAATTGTTTTCCCTTTTTAGAAAAAAGTATCTAAATTGTAAAGATTGTTTCTAGTATGGCTTATAAGTTCTAAAATGGATGGAGCTGAACTGACATTCACCATGTGTCCAGGTAATCAGAGAGGGAAGATTCCAAGGTAAATAACATCCCTCCTAGAGTCTACCTGAGCAGTATCTGAGCCCAGTTGGTTGGTCTTCACCTACACAAACACCTTGCACACAGTAAGCACTCAATAAATATTTGCTGAATTGAATGGGAAAGTTCTATATAGGTGGTGGCCATGGAACAGAAAGGCTAATTCACACCGGGCCCAGAAATCCAGACTGATCACCAGCTGAATATATCTGAACAACTCATTAAAAACCAGGGGAAATGCAGAAGAGTATTTCTTCCCTACCCCATTACTCTGTGGGAAATATAAATGAAATAGATCATTTACATAACGGCATAATGTGCCTAGATATAACAGATTATTTGCATAACTGCATAATGCCACTAATCAGGGAAAAGCCTTAAATATTTCTGGGATATGAACATACAGAATTATAGAAGGTATGCATATCAACCAATAATCAGAGCCTTCTCTTTTTTGTAACTTGTATCCCAATAGGGAGAAATAAATCTTCTACAGAAGTGAATGAACCACCCCAGCACCAAGAAGTGAAGCTGGGCATGCTAGGAAGACATAAAATGACATAATCTGGGTTAAATTTTCCCAAACCACCGTTCTTTCCTGCATAACGAGCAACTAATAGGGACCTGATTAGCAGAATACAAGAGCAGAGCAAGGCCTTTTGAAAATAATTTTAGGGCGAGTAATAAGGAAGGAAGGACAAGACTGTTCCCTTAGGTATCAATGCCTTACCTTTCTTGTTAATCATAATAGCACTTTGAGGCAATAGCAGGACAAGGGAAGGGGAAAAAAAGCACGGTTTAGTGGGCTTTAATATTCCCCCCCCCCGCCATAACTAGAGTACCTATGCTCTGCTTTATATTTACTTTAGTGCAAAAGTTCTTTACCATGCACAATTCCACTGAGTTCATTATATTTTTTAATGTATCTCAGACTCATTTCAGATCCTGATTTCCCAGTACAAACTAGACTAGCAAATATATAATTATTCTCATAAATAACTCAGCACCTTATATTTCAAACAAGTTTTCCCACAAGGCACAAGTGCCCTATATTAAATTCTTTTAAGTGTAAGTTGATTAAGGTAAAAATTAGTTGTTATTACCTTATGGACATTTTAGTTTTAGCAGCAATTCAAAGCCAGGTCTATCACAAGTAGATTTGTTGCCGCCCACAGGTATAATCATCAGGAAAATTAATAATCATGTTCAGTATGACTATAAATCATTGTGGTTTAGGCAATTAATTTCTGCAGAAAAATGAAAGATCTATAAGTATTATTACTGTGCAAACTACATGTTGTGAAAACCCAGATCCAACATAGTCAAATTGCAAATGCAGGGTTTCTAATTTCAGAGTGTGATAATATGGGGTCATCAGAGGCAGGAAAGCTGACGATTCTGAATAAATAATGTGGTAATTTTTGGTGGTTTATGAATGTAGCTTTTAGTGCATACAGTATTCAGAACCTCTAACCCAGATGCAGTGGAAATAGTTGCTAATTTCTAGAAAAGGCAGAGAAGCCACTAGAAGAAAATGAACACGGGGATGTTTGAATGAGTCTACCCTCATGGCTGGGCAAATATCCCGAGAATCATAATACAAGGCACGCTCCTTGCAGAATTGCTTCCAGAAGACTTCTTTTATTCTGATCTGTCTGTTTAGTGTGCAAAGTTAAAGAACCCTAGTAAAAATAGTAACATCCATTCATTTGTGAATACTAACGGTATATCAGACACTCTCCTAGGCACTTACTTTTAAATTTAATTATCTCAACAGCAAGTATGTATAATTATCTATATTAATATATGAGGAAATAGGCTCAGATTGGTGAAGCAATTTGTGAAAGTCAAAAAGCTGGGAGATGGTAGAGTCCCAATTCCAAACCCCATTGAGCGCCCAAAGTTTATGGCTTCCTTCTCTAATCTCTTTGTGTTTTTTTCCTGACTCTTCCTCTCTTCTTCTCTTTTCCCCTACCTTTTATGTGTCTGTTTTATAACTTTCTTGTTCAGATTCTTTCCTTAATCTTTATGCTTTTCCCTTTTCATGTCTGAGGTCTCCTACCATGACCATGAGCATTTTGTAGCCAATTAATGGCCCTTAGGCTCAAAAGACTGCAGACCTTTTGTGCAATTACGGCATTGGCAGATGTGATGATTTCAGGAACAATTTCTTTTCCTTTTTAGTTTTAGGTGTTCTCTCTTTTTCCAAGCCTGTCTCAGTCTGCATATTCTTTGTCCCATCGCATCCCACTTTACTACAGTTTTCACTATAAGAAGGCATCAAATCAAGTCTTTGCTTTATTTGTGTATTACATATTCTAAGGTAGACTCTGTCTTAATTTATGGATTAAAGACATCATGCAGGTAAAAATGAAGAAGAAAACAGAGAAAAGAAGGAAGAAAGAAAAGAACAGTAAAGAGGAAGAAAGAAAGAAATAAAAAATTGTAGAATGACCCTTAACATTAAAAAATGTTAGTCACTTTCTAAAAGATTCACCATAGGTTTCTTTCTTTCTTTCTTTCTTTTTTTTTTTTTTTTGAGATGGAGTCTTGCACTGTTGCCCAGGCTGGAGTGCAATGGTACCATCTCGCTTCACTGCAAGCT
The DNA here is from genome assembly GCF_003255815.1 of Theropithecus gelada. Classification (NCBI taxonomy): domain Eukaryota; kingdom Metazoa; phylum Chordata; class Mammalia; order Primates; family Cercopithecidae; genus Theropithecus; species Theropithecus gelada. Next base: position 115,432,902 of record NC_037668.1, read on the forward strand.
CCGCCTCCTGGGTTCACGCCATTTTCCTGCCTCAGCCTCCAGAGTAGCTGGGACTACAGGTGCCCGCCACCAGGCTCGACTAATTTTTTGTATTTTTAGTAGAGACAAGGTTTCACCGTGTTAGCCAGGATGGTCTTAATCTCCTGACCTCATGATCCGCCCACCTCATCCTCCAAAAGTGCTGAGATTGCAGGCGTGAGCCACCGCGCCCGGCCCACGATAGATTTCTTAAACTAGCAAACTAATATTAAGCATTGGGTACTATTTGATTTGTGCAACTTTTCAGGAAATCACTCACTGCATAAAGTGAGCCACCTCTATTATTAGTTCAGTAATACCTTACCTTATTCAATACAACTTAGAGCTAACAATATATTTACCTATTTAACTTATTTGACTCTCAAAACAACTGCATGGGGTGGGTGGAAAAAAGGACTTATTTCGATTTTTCATTTGAGAAAAGAATTTAGACTCTGAGAGATTAAGTGACTTGCTTAAGCCACACACACAGAGGAGAGGCAGGAAAGGAATTCAAACCCAGTTCCTCTGACTCCACAGCTGTGGCTGGTTTGTTCAATTATAGGCACACACTTCTTTGAGATTCTTGTCCTTTAGGTTAAAAATTAACCCAGCTTCTTTCTCCATATTTCTGTTGAAATTTATCTGATTAATTAAATCTGAAATTTATCTGATTAATTTCAACAGAATTATTATTAATTATTAATTCTGTTGAAATTAATGATTAGATTTATCATAACCCTCCCAATTATTCAATCCAATGGACACTGTTTAATCTTTACCTTGCCTGATGTTTAGACAGCTTTAGCGTCCAGGACTACATCTGAAATTTCTTCTGTGTTTCTAGAGACTCTTCTCTGTCCTTTCACTCCTCCTACATCTCAGATCATTCTTTCTCACTCTCTTTTACTGGTTTATCTTTCTTCTTTATACATTTAAATGTTAATGTATTTTGGTCATTTCTCATTTAAGCACACTTCCTGTACAATCATCTCTCCTCCTAAAGAGTCAGCTAATGCTTATTTACCGAAGGCGAATGTATATTCATTCTTTAGTCCAGATTTCTCCCCTTAGCTTCATGTCTACAGTTTCAACTGCTAAATGGATATACTCATTTGAATATCAAACAAGCAACTCAAACTCAGTTATATCCCAAACTAAACTTGTCATCCTCCCCACCAAATCCACTTTTCCATCTGCTTCTTACCTTAGTTAACAGTGCCACCATCCAGCAATACTCAGCCAGAAATCAACCTTTAACAAAGGTGAATCTCCAAGCTCTATTGGATCTATATTCTAAATATATCTGGCGTTTGTCACTTCCTCTTCATCCCTGCTAAATTTCCTTTAGTTCAGGACCTCGTTGCTTCTGCCTGAATTACTGCAATAGCCATTTAATCAGTTACCCTGCAATATATGTCCATCCAGTCAATCTAATTGATGCACAGAAAAAAGAGGCCACAGGTTATGCCTGAGTCCTCAAGCACTAGCTACATTTTGATTTTCTACTCCCAATGAAGAAAGCATATCAGGAGAGTGGAGATGCCTAACATGAGTGGGAAAGACATCATCACCTTGACTAAGTCTCTATGCAGAGAGACTTTTTTAAATCCAAAACATGACCCCAAGCCAGCCCCTAAACCCAACTGCTGTGGTTCATAACTGCTTATCCTTTTTTACCTTGCTTTTTGGAACACAATACCTCTAAGCATTATGTTATATGTATGTGTTCATTCTTTATTGTATGTCTCCTCTACATTAAGCTTCAAGACCTGAGGGATCCTGTCATCTTCAGTACTATTTCTTCGGGGCTGAGAAAAGTTCCTGGCTCATAGCAAGTGTAAGAAATGTTTATCAGTTGACATCCCTTCAGAAACAGAAAGCACACTGAAATTGGCCAATTAAAGAAGATTTCATAGGAGGCCATCTTCGAAGGTGTGCACAGAGTTTAGGCAAAGTAACAAGAGGTCAGGTGGTCCTGTAGGCTGGTAATAGCCAGGAGCACTTCCACCTCTTGGCGAAGGGATGAGGGAGGGAATCATGGAGAAGGCCGGAGCAGTGCTGGAACTGGGAGGAAAAGCTGATAAGAGAAGCACATGACTGGAACTGTGGCCTGCAGTAGAGGGAAAAAGCCAACCTGCACTGGGAGCCAATCCAGCAGGGAAAGTGAGAAGAAAATGTCCTGACCTTATGGTCACCTTGCCTTCCAATTTCCTGCCCTCCCCTCATTGCCCTAACCTAGTTGGAAGCCAAGATAGCAAAAGAGCATATGAATTTGTTCTACAGTCCATGAAGATTGCCTTAGAGGGGACAGGGCAATGTGGAGAAGGATGGAAACAGATGTGGGGAGGCATGTGGAATATTTTGGCATCTGTGGAATAAAGTAAGGCCTAAGCAAAGACAATAAAACAGACTGGAATAAGGTGTCATAGAAAGCATCAGATATGTTATATGCAAGCAATCCTTGAAGAAAGGCAGGAATTTTAGCCAAGAGAAGGAAGATGAAAGGAAGATTCAAGTAAACAAATTATAGGCAAAAGAAGGAGCGTGAGCAAAGGCATGGCAGAACGAAAGGACTGAAGCGAGTCTTTTTTCCAAAGCACTGGGCAGGCAGGGGCAGAGTGCTCAGGGCAAGAGGGAGTAAGCCTGGAAAAGGAGTGGGGTCCAGTCATGATTCCCTTAGTGTGCCAGGCTAAAGAGCCCAAAAGTTATTCTGCATCTAAGAAGAGCTGCTGCCAGTGCAAGCAGGACACTGATGCAATAGTGCTCAGCCACAGTGTATATGCATTAGGTGGGAGTTGCATATAAAGCAATTTTTTAATAATAGCAGTTAAATGGATGCAGTTTTGAGTGACGTGCTCTTTTTACATGTATTAGAATAGACTTAAGATGATTACTTGTTCCTGCCCGCCATGGCCTCCCAAAGTGCTGGGATTACAGGCATGAGCCACCGTGCCTGGCCATTTTTACTTTTTATAAAGTTGAATGTATCATTTTAATTTTATGATTAGCACTTTTTGTATCCTCTCTAAAATATCATTTTCTGGGCATAAAAATCATGAAGATATTCTCCCACATTTTAATTTAGAAAAGTTATAGTTTCAGCTTTCATGGTTATGTTTATGATCCATCTCAAATGACTATTTGTGCATTGTGTAAGGTAGCGGTCAATGTTCATTTTACTTTCTCATATGGATATTTAGGTGTTTCAACACCAATTTTTGAAAAGACTTTCCTTTTCCCATTGACTTGCCTTGGCATCTTTGTCAAAAAACAATGGAGCAGGTTTGTGTGGGTCTCCTTTTGGAACTCTTCATTCTGTTGCATTGACCTATTTGTCTGTCCTTTCATCATTATCACACAGTCTTGATTCCTGTAGCTTTAGAGTAAATCTTCAAATCAGCAGACAAGTCAAATCCTTGATTTTTTTTTTCAAGATTGTTTTGTGTCTTTAAGGTTCTATTCTCATATACATTTTAGAATCAAATGTCAACTTCTGAAAAAAAAAAGGCTTTATCTTGCCAATGAAGACATATTTGACTGTGATTTTATGGAATCTCTAGATCAGTTTGAGGGAGAATTAACATCTTAATAATATTAATATTCAATATAGTAATATTGATAGTACTGGTCAGGCACGATGGCTCATGTCTTTAATCCCAGCACCCTGGGCGGGCCCAGACGGGAAGATTGCTTGAGCCCAGGAATTCTAGACCAGCGAGAGCAACATAGGGAGACCTGGTGTCTACATACAATTAAAAAATTAGCTGGGCAGGGCATGTGTGTAGGATCACCTGAGCCAGGGTGGTCGCGGTCGCAAAGGAGTGACCACAGCTCACTGCAACCTTGACCTTTCTGGCTCAAGTGATCCTCGACCCAGCCTGGGCAACAGAGCAAGACTCTGTCTAAAAATACTAATAACATTTATAGTAGTGATAATAATATTGAGTTTTTAAATACAAGATTATGCGCTACGTCTTCATTTGTCTTCTTTAGTTTCTCTGAGAAATATGTTTTAATTAGCAATATAGTGGTCTTACACATCTTTTGTTAAATTTATTCATATATATATAAGTTTTAATGTTATTTTAAAAGTAACTTTAAAATATGATTTTCTAGTTTTTTTGCTTCTAGTACATATAGATATTTATTTAGTATTTCTCCTCTTAAGGGGCATTTTTGAAAGTGGACTTGCTTGTGAAAATTTGACTTAGAAGAACTTGGTGTCATCTAGCAAATGAGAAAAAAATCCATTTGATTTTACAACCTAGAAGTAGGCTCAAATAGCAACATGATTCTTAACATTATAAATCCTGAACACAAGGAATGGAGATGACTTTTTTTTTAGGTGAATCCAGCATCCTCCACTTTCCCCACAGCAGCCAGTGTCATCTCTGACATCTACTTTCAGGAGCCTCCTGTTCGAGTTTCTGTTTCTCATATACATGTAGGACAAAAAGAAGGTTGTATTTTCATTAATCACATGTAACTGTCCATATGTGTGACCGTGCAGTTCAGTGGTCTAATTCCTTAACCAAAGATGCCACTGTGGTATTGCATGTTTTTGTGACAGATTTAATTTTTAAGCATTGGGAAGCACACTGCGCATAATCATCTGAAACTATTCAGCACACATCCGTGGATATAAAGTTTCTGGGAAGCCAGAGTATGCAGCTATGCTTTTTAATTTCTTGAATAGATTAAATGCAGATTCGATAACAAATAAACAACATTAAAGAGGAAATTCTTTTAAAAAAAGCCCCAAAACACTTTATGAAATATTTAACTCTGTGGTCATGGTATTTATGATAATCTCACCTTGTACAACTTTGGAACTTCCTTTTAGAAGAAAACATATTGTTTATAGGATGTGTATGCCTCAAAGACACCTGGATTTTCAAAAGTCTTCTTTCTTTTGGAATATAATCTCTGGGTGAGAAAGTGAAATTATCAATTCCAAACAAGTTTGAATTTTTCGACACATTCTCCTATGAAGTGTAATCGTGAACTTATACTGCAAAATACCAAAGTCAGGAGCCATCAGGGTTTTCCTAAATAAATTCCTACAACTTCCTTGGAGATATTGAACGGAATCACTGAAAATCCAATCCTTAAGATTCTCATCCATTTGACACACTCTCCTGTTTAGGTGAACTGACCTTATATCCTCAAATAAAGTGTCCCACTAAATACTAAAGAAGACTTTCATTCTTTACAGTGTAATTGTATAACGTGATTCTTCCCATCATAAAATATCTACATGAACACACCACAGAGAATTTATTATCCTATTCTATGAAGTAATATTCAGTGATTCACTTTTCATTCTCAGAGCTTGTGTTGTTACTAGATACCTCAGTAAAGGCAGAATTGCAATAAGCCATCCATTCAGTCTGGTGATGTTTATTTAGCTTATTTTAGTTTATCCTCTAGAGAAGCTTTTGATTCCTAAGAGACAGGAGACATAATTTCATCAGCAGGGATTTAGAGCAAATTAGGTTTAATAAACATAGAGTTGAAATTTTGCCATTGTACTTTCTAAATAGCCATTCCAATTTGCCAATACAGCATAGATTAGTTTGAGGATGATTTCAGACTCCCCTGTCGAGAGTTTTACATATGTAAAATCTCTTTAAGGTCAGAAGTTAAGTGTGCATAGTTACAAAAGGCTTTTGGCCTCATAGGGTAATAATACAATTTTATGGTCTAGGTTAAGAATGCTCTTCCCAGTTATTAAGACTGAAGAATGCACCTTGGACCCAGAGAAAACCTGCCCAAAGAGTGAGAAACGTGGCTACTGTTCATATCCCAACAGCAGAGCTGCCACAGGGAAGGCAGAAGATAAAAGTAAGAAAAAGAAAACAAAAAAGCTTCCAACAGACAATTCACACATGTCACAAAAATCCACCCTCCTGTGTCTGAAGTCACACATATGTCTCTGTATTTCTATATTTAGGCTTATCTTTGCAATATCTTTGATTGTAGAAGCTATAGAGCTTTTTATTCAAATGGGCATTTGCAAATGATATGTTTTCATTTGTAATATACATCATTTCAAATCGTCCAGATAATATGAGCCCTCAGTCCACAAATGTATGTGATTTTGGAATTGTCAGATTAAAGCCTAATTTGATGACCAAAGTTCCTTGTAAATGTAATTAGAAATACAAGGCATGAGGCAACCATACGGCAGCTCTAGCTGAGTTAAAACTATCTACACATCCTAAAACTTTTACTCCTTTTCATTTGAATCATCCATGTCTTATATTTAAATATGTATTTCATGGCCATCAACAATAGACTTATTCTCAAGTTGTGCTGAGCTTTCTTTAAAAATGTCACATCTTCATAATTTTTATCAAGGTTTTTATGAAGAATGTCACATGTCCACTGCTGATGGAAGAAAGCCACACGAACATTTGAAAAACTGAGTAAATATATTGTGCTTGAGCTTGTGCATTGGTGAAGGTACCATCAGTTGACATAATGCATAAGCCCCCATATCACGGTGGGTTGGTCATAAAGGGAGTTTATTTCTCTCCTGCATGAGGTCTAAACTGAGTGTTCATGTCAAGTGGGGCAGCTCTCCTCTAAGGTGGAATTTGAGGACCCAGACTCCTTTCATCTTGCAGCTCTACTGTCTTCAACTTGTGATTATTAAAGTTGCCGTGCTAATTTGCATCAAGCTGGTGAATGTGGAAATAATATGATGAGTACTACACGTTAAGTTTTTACAGGCCTGGCTGAGAGCTGGCATGTATCACTTTTGCTCACATCTCATTGGCTGCCATCAGTCACATGGGCACATGTAACTGCAAGGGGGTGGGAAATGTCATCCATCTTGTGTCCAGAACAGGGACATGCTTATCATTAAAGATAGTTGTGTTAATTTCTTGTTATATCAAGTTTAAGAGCTTAATTGGAACTCTTTAATAGAAACAACTTTAATAGAAAACAGGAGGGTGAACATTTCTCTGTCTCTGGTTACACTAGACTTTCAAAGCTAAGCCTATTTAGTTATATTTTCTGACATTCTTTGAAGAAATGCTCCTTTAAAGGTGGCATGGTATGGTTAAAAAAAAAAAAAAAGAAAAGGACCCAGATTCATAAGATCTGAATTGTTTATCCCCCTCTGCTACAAACTGCTTGAGTGACCTTGGACAAGTCACTCTCTGGGCTTTGCTTTTTTCTCATCAGTAAAATTGGAACATTCGATTAGTTGATTGCTAGGGTTTCATCTAAAGAACATTCTGTTATTCACTGACTTTTTTTTTGTTTCCCTGTTTTTATGATATATCTACAATTAGAAGAAGACTAAATGAGTATTTGGTATGTTACTTATATTCTATGATAGAGTTATTATTTCTTTCAGATTATAAGGTTTTTGTGAGTGTTTGATAAAAGTTATTGCCTTTTATTTTCACTGTAAATCAGGGCTTTTAAAGATTTACTCTCTTTCCAAAGTTCCTCACTGCCTATTTTTTGTGGCACAAAGGTTAACAAGCATACCACTTTTGCCGATATCTACTCATTAAATCGTTACAATCTTAGGTTTGCAGGATAAACTGGGTCATGAAGCTTACTGGCTGTCATCCGTGAGGACAGTGAGTGAGGAATTGAACTTGGATCTTTTCAACTCCCTGCTGTCAAATTGCCTCTAGACAATAGATGGGATATTGTTTAACATTAAAATGTTTCCTGAAGGTCCTTGCCTTCTCTATATCCAAAAACATCATAGAAAACAGATTTTCACAGTGAGAGTTCTTCCTTTTTCTCTAATTTATTTCCTCTTACATGGGTATAAATATGTGTGTATATATATTTAAAATAACCTACATGCTCTCCAATTTCCTTCTCCCTTGAGCATATTTTTGAAGCTCTGATATTCTCAATAGGGGAATGGATAGGATATTTTTTCCAACTTGATTCCTCCAGACTTTTTTTATTCTGCCTAATTCTTTCAAGAGCCTGTGTTCCCACGTTTAAAAATTTACGTAGGACCAGACCTGGAAGTTCTCCCACAGAGTGGCAGAAGATGACATGCTGGCATGCTTCATTTTCTTGATCAGAGATTATATGATCAAGGCTTATCCACCTTAAAACATTTTCCTTTTGGTTAGTGGGGAAACACCAAAATCAACACATCACAACACAAAGACTTAAGGGCCTGTTTCCTTTTGCAGGATAAGTATCATAGTAAGAGGCCAGGGCCTTTCCCTTCAAAATTTCCTGAGAATAGATATTTCTTTAATTCCCACTTGGCTCAAGGGAATGTAGATCTGGCCAAATACCTGGTTCCATGTTGTCTGTTTTTATCTAAGAACTTCAAAACCCTTTGCCAATGCCGATTCATTCCCATCACACTTATAAGAAGTGATATTGTCCTCATTTTGCTAATGGGAAAACTGGGGCACGGAGAATATAAGTGACAAATTCAGAGCGTGTGTTGAAGCACAGAATTGTACCTAGGGCTCTAGAGAACCAGACTCCTGCTCTAACAACTAGATAAGACTTCCTCTGAGGCTGTGGATAGGGCTGACATTTTTTAAAATGACGGTTTATTTTACTTTTAAGGCACAGAGAGACTGCTGAAGAGACAGGGGAATGAAAAAAATTTAATAAGAAGTCTTACTTAGAAGGTGGAATGATGCATATTGTTAGAACTTGAAAATATCTCCCACCTGTAACAATTCAAGACGCTGAAAAGCTATGAAACTATTAACCAACAACAAAATAGGAAATGAAAAATATTCATAGGGATTTTTAAAAATAGAAATATCTTGGTCTAAATGCTAAATTTGAAAATGAAAACATCCCAGGTTCTTTTAAATACATGTCTTCATTACTGATTCTCTCCAATGAAAACATATTTGGATGCTTTCAACTAGACACGTTCTCTGCATCTATCTCTCCATCAGTATATTCCCAGTGTGATCTTTGTCATTTGATACTTTTATTTGGACAAGCTAGGCTTGTATACTAAATAAAAACCAAAATATGCCAAATGTGATGAACTGTTTCAGTTTTGAAAACATCAGCTTAGGTAAGCTTTTTCAACAATAAGACATTAATAATCTTCTGTGCATGATATAAAGCAACTTTTAATGATTGATTAATAGCTCTCTGATGCAAACAATGATAACAATGAATGTACATGTTCGTTGTTGTGTAGGCAGATAGAGCGATCGTGATCCAAATAAAAATTACTCTATAATTAATAAACAAGCACATGCAAAATGCAAATGTGCCTCTAGCCCTTAGAGTCAGTGAAAGTATAAAGTTTGGTAAGTACTTTTAATTTTACTGAGAGCAATCACTTATAAGATGAGAAATGAGAGACAAAAGAGTGGCTTTGTCAGAAAGAATGTACTTTTAAAAATTTGCCCAACAAAATCATGCAAGGAGGCAGATTTTCATGGACCCCAGGCTGAAAAAATTATTCTGAGCTTCAAGAGAATTAGGCAGTCTACCCGAAAGACATGTTATGCTTTGTTTCTCTTAGTTTTCTTTTCATTAGAAAACCTGTATTAACTGAGAAGTTCTGAGTTAGTCTCTTGAAAAGCTGATACTTGTGCCCTTTGATTGTGAAAGCAGTTAGAGGAAGTGATAGCTTAGGCCTGGGTGACCATGAGAGGCATGGGGTGGTGAGGTCCATACAAAGAGTGGGGACCAGTAAGACTTGACGAATGTTTATGGGACTTTTCAAATCCATCGGGAAGAAAGAGGATACAAAACACAGCTGTTGGAATGATGCATATAATTGTAAACCTTTTAGTAATTGTGTCATTGCCAAACTGTATTTTCTCTTTGCTTTACTCAGTAAAGTTCTACACAGTCCAGAGGAGCTCAATATGTAACAATGATAAAAATTATGGGAATTGCAAATTGACAGTGAGTTATATTGTGATTTTTGTAAAGCAGTGTTTCTCAAAGTGTGGTCCCTGAACCAAGAGTAACAGCATCTGGGGATGTGTTAGAAACGCAGTTTCTTGGGCCCCAACCCAGACCTACTGAATCAGGAACTCTGTGAATGAGGCCCAGCAATTTTCATTTTCGCAAAACTTACAGGTGATTCTGACCCACGTTAAAGTTTGGGAAGCACTGTTGTAAGAATCAAGCAGGACTCATGAGAACCAAACCAAATGGGATCTTCGTTAGGTTTAAGTCTTGGGATAACGGCTGGGATAAAAGTTCTTTATATGTAGATACAGGCAGGGTCTAAGGACCAGCTACACTGATTTTGAAAGGTCTTTAAATCAAATGCAAATTTGCATTAATTATCCCTCCTTGACCATTTTCCTGAGGTACACTCAGGGGTTAAGTGGTGGTGAGCCAGGAGCAGCCCAAACCAACTTCCCAGGGTGCCCAGCGAAAAGACAACAAGCAGGGTCTTTGGCACCTTTTTTCTTGTTAAGGCAACCATGCCCCGACAAGAACGCCTCTCAGTTTCCTTTCTAGAATTTCACATGTGAAATGGACGAAGTATGTCTGGGTTAGACAAAGGCAGGTTTAGCAAGTCACATTTTATACACTGTGTGGAGATTACCAATCCTTCAAATATTAGAATATCACATCCAGTGTGAAATCTCTGTCTTGTAGAAAGAATCTGTGCTATAAATTTAAAATTACTCTAAAATTAATAAGCCATTTTTGCATCTTTCTTCATTGGTGTTTTTTTCAGTGTTATCTTTGTCACTGCTGCAGAAAAATGCAGAAAAGAGCGATAACTATGACAGCACAAAGGTGCTGTTGAACCACCAACATGGGAGAGGGGCTGGAGTCTACACTGTGACAGGTATTGGCTTATGGAGCAAAGGATTGGTGATGCCTTAGGAAGGGGCCAGTGTAGTCTGGGCAGGAGAGGCCTTGGGGAATCAGGGAGGAGGTGATTTGTCAATGGGTGTGATGATTTGGTGTCTATGTGCTTGGTGACAGCCCTTCCACAAGAGAAAGACAATTGGCACTAGTTTTTAAAAAGTGCCATGGGATTAAAAGACTATCAATATTGACATTTCAACCCCACAGGTCTCTGTGTGGTATTTCTTTGATAGGAGTCTGAGTGTGGCCTGGATGGTCTTCACCTTTGTTTGGCAAGCTGTTTTCTCTTATCACAACAATAATTACATTGTATTATAGGTATTTGTTTATTTGTCTTAGTCCTCCACTGGACTATAACCATCCAGAGCACAAGAGCTCACTATTTCTCTCTCCTTTCCTTTCTTTCTTCTTATATTGTCCTGGCATAGAGAGTGTATGGTATTGGTAGGTAATCAATAAATGTTTTTGAATGAATAAATGAATAAACAATTGCAAACTGACTAGCTCTGGCTGCTAACAGCTGATAGACAAGAGATAAACAAGAGAGGCCTCTTGTTCCATCACAAGACTGGCTGGGTCTAGGTTCTGGATGACACCATAGAGAAAAGAAAGCAGATTCCCTGGGGTTTCTGTGGGATAAAGAGGCCAGTTACAGACACAAAAAGAATTACTTCTGTAGGAGCTGGGATCAGAAATGGCATCTTGTTTGGGGTGTCAGGACACTTCAGAAAGGAGTGGGGTTCAGTTGAAACAGAACATGGGACTTGTGGGAGGTGGCAGAGTGGTAGGCAGAAAAAAACATCCATGCCTCTCTTTTCCTTAGGTGCCTTGTAGAGTTCACAAGAAACCTGGGTTTGAGTAGGGAATAGTGTAGTGGAGTCACAAAGAAGCTTGAGGAAAGAAATATTTGGGCCAGGGACAAGCTAGACTCAGGGGGTACAGTCACAAATAATTTAGAACATAGTATCTTTAAAAATAACACTCAATTGAAGATATAAAGAGTCTGTGTATGCACTAGTCACCTGTTAGTCATTTACCTGTATAATACTGGTTCTCTTAGAAATCATCCTGTTTGTAATATATTTTGTTATATTACAAACAGCTGACTTAATAGAGAAGTATTCATCAACTTTGAGTAGGAGTGACTTGAATATCATAGTCAATTATTGAATGTTTGTTGAAAGAATGTATGAATCATGGCAAAGGTTGTATGTGTCTACTAAGACGAGACCAATAATCTTAGGGTGGTAGTGGGTTTTATCACCTATCAGCTAGCAGCCTTAAATGCCCCAGGTGACTAAGTCAGAGAAAACAAAACAGTAAAGCAGGAAACTTTTGACTAGTACCAGGAAGCAATCTTTGCCATTAGTCTGATAAAACATAGAAATTGGCTACTGAGAGAGCTGCTGCTCACTGTCTACGAATATATCGAAGAGGATAAAAGACGTCATTGATGCTGAAGAGTTTGTTGTATTGTTAGCCTGGAGGCACGACTCTGGTGCAGTCCATCTGGAATCGAGATGTTTTTCCAGACCTCTGGGATCACTCTCATTCATCCTATGGTTTCTTGTCCCTTGCCTCCTTCCTCTCAGCCTCACCTTTATTTCCTGCTCTTTCTCCTCCTTTCCTTCTCAATAACAGCTGGGTCTCTGATCTTCCGTTTCTTTCTCACTACCACCCTTAAGTGTTCTCAGACTTCTTTCTCTATGGTAGCTGTTTTGGGGAATGTGGCAACTGGTCTAGCTATGCCTCGACAGCAGCCACTGGTGATGGAGCTTGTGAAATACGCTTCAAAGAGCCTGCTCACCCAGGGGCTGGAGAACAACACTAGGTTGGGCTTTGGCAGGTGCTGCCCAGAGGGACCTGGCAAAGCAGAAGGCAGCCTACACCAACCAGTAGGGAGTGGCTCTGGGCCACTTGCCAGAAAGGGACTTCTACCAACTCAGACAATCAAGTCAATGGGCCTACCCACCAGATGCAAAATAGATTGCTTCCATTGTTCGCATGCAGAGTTGAGCAATGGGAATGGAGGGAGCACCTGGGCAACAGGAGATGCTGGTTTTCAGTGTTTGTTCATTCTTCCATTAGTGCCCCTGGGCCCTTCTGCTGTCACTCTCTACTCACAAGAATCCAATGCCTTCCTGCTTCCTTGGGCGCATCAGGCCCACTTTCCTCCCCATCAATTTGGGTTTTCCTCCCCATCACTTTGGGTTTTCCTCTTGGGACAGTACCTCATGCCCTGAACGCATTCACTCATCAACTCTCCCCTTCCTCTGTCATTCAAACTCATCAGTCGGTGTCCTCTTTCCATATTGCCTGCTCTTTCAGGTGAATTAGTTTGACCATTGCGTTCTGAATGTTTTGTCTTTGTGTTCCCTACACTACCCAGTCCCGGGAACATTGAAGGTACTCAGTACATGTGTTTGTTAATTTCGAGGTTATTGAAATTACATTGCTGTTAACACCTCACTTTTTCTTTCTGGTATATGCTAGAAACAGAACTGGCCAAGGAATTAGAATACTGCAGCTGCCGCGGTCATGGTTACGTCTTGACTACCTGTGAGTCCTTGGGCAAGTTGCTTAACGTTTCTGAATTCAGTTTTTGACTGCAAGGCAAGAATTATAGCAGTTTTCTGTTTTATGTCTCATAATATTGTTAAGATTAAATGACAGCATATGGGCAAAAGAGTTTTATGAACTAGCAAGAGATATATGTTTAGATTACTTCTTATGGTATAACCAATTTGAGTTAATGACTGACAATAGCTTAAAATATTCCTCTTCTCAGATAACTGGCATGCTTGGATTATGAGGACATCATTTAAAAAATCTAATTCTATTCTGTGAGAAATTATTAAATGTCTGTTATGTGTCTTGCAATTTTATACATATTGTGGAGGTTTTGAGACAGGTAGAAGAAATGGCTACTTTCTAAGAAATTATGACATAATTAGAAAGGATTATACCAGACTATAGTGAGCTGCCCACGTGGGATTTAATACATGTTTCCAAGACTTTGGAACTAGGTTTCTTAGGCCAGTAAAATTGAAAAATTAAAAAAAAAAAAAAAAAAAGAGACCAACATTGACTTGCCAGTTTTTAACTTTTCTCATCTATTCATCAGTTTGAAAATTGTATTTGGAATGTGTATATAACAGCATAGAGAACTATAACAACAATAGAAATCTATAAAAAGTTAAAACTTGACTCATGGGAACTTTTATGAAAAAATATAAGCTATTGCCCTCATCTTTCTCACTTTACTTTGAGTCACTCTGCACGTTTATGGACCAGGAAGTGGGTACTACTGTGTGAGCACACAGAACACCTGCCTGGGAGTCGGCTCCCTTGCTCTGATACTATTTGGTTTTCATGAAGTCGGTGTGAGACTCTGTCCAAGAACCTGAAACTCTGTAGGCTCCATTTCCTCTTTTGCAAAATAGGAGTTGGACTAGAACCTGTACAGCCTAACACTATGAGCTCTAGCCACATGCAGTCATTGAAATTTAAACTAATTCAATTAAATACAATTTAAAATTTAGTATCTTAGTTACACTTGCCACATTTCAAATGCCTAACAGTCACATGTGACTAATGATAATCATACTGGACCACACATATTTAGACCATATCCAGCATTGCAGAAAGTTCTATTACATAATGCTAGACTAGAAGATTTCTAAAGTTTTTTTAAATTTTAAAATTCCAGGAGGTTTTGGTTACATGTAGTCTTGCTTAGCTTCTGAGTCACGGGTGGCTTCAAAATAGTGAAGTTATAAAACTGTCCCTCAACTGTCTCTTAAATCTGTATGGTGATGGTAATTATTTAACTTCGAGGAATGGCTTGGATATCAATTGTTGCCTAAGAAGTGTTGATTTTATTGTAAATGTTAAGCAGTTTGGTTAAACCAAAGTCTCGCATTCAACCTTCTGTATCTATCTCAAAGGTTGTCCTCCATTTGAATACCCATTTTTCCAATCCCTACCAGATATTTCTTTCTTTCTTTCTTTCTTTTTTTTTTTTGATCTGAGATTAATCTCCTTAACATTTTCACAATCTTATGGGAAAAACTAATCTAAATGATAAGTAGTTTCTTTTTTCTTCTTCAATCTACCATAAAATTGCCAATGTGTTTTTAAAACCACTATTTTTATAGAACTTGTGTAAACAGTGTTTTGGACTCCATCTGTTGAATCGGTCCCAGCCGCTAACAAGTATTGTTTGTGAGATGTGCCATCATTGGTGATGTGGATGGGGTACAAACTGAGATGGCTTGGCAACATGCAGCGCCACATAAGTTAAGCCATTGTCATTGCTGTTAAGGAAAAGCACCAATGCCATTTCAGCTCTGTGCACAACCGAAGATGGAATGAAAGTACCCAGCACTTGCTTTCTGAATCTTAAAGAACAAAATCATGAAAAAATATTAAAGTAGTTCCAAATTTCCAAGATATTTTTAAAAAGTAAGAAATGTATAAGAGAGAGAAAGAGAACTCAACAGTTTCTAAAAATAACTCGACAAATGCTATCATCATGATAATGACAATTTCTGAAGATCAGAGCCTATCCAGTCAGCATCCTTTTTGAAACTTTTTCTCTGAGCAAGCAGAAGTTAGAGTCCAACACTATTGTCTTTTCCACATTGAAGCAACTATAATAAGACAAGTAAAATCCGAAGGTACCTGGTTATTATAAATATGAAGCAATACCGGCCAACAGAATTGACAAGAATATTCCCTGAGATCCAATGACTAATCCACCCAGCTTTACAAACTGACAAACTCTGACCTTCTTGACTGCTCAGAGACTCTGCTTCTTGTCAGTTACGCGGTGTTGCCCTTATTACCATACTGCCGTGTACTACGCTTAGAGCGGAGAAACTCTGCCCCTGGAGTGGGCTTGTGTCAACATTTTTATTGCAAATTCCCATTTTTTGGTCATTAAAAAGCTTTCGGCACAGAAGTAACTTTGCAAGAGTTCAAACTTTGAAAGAATTCATTTAATGGCTTAAAAATAACACTTGGGCCACACCCATAATTTAAAATGTTCTAGCTGGCTTTGTGGCCTGGGCTTTTTCAAAATGTGTAAACTGAAAATACGAAGGGACTCAGGACTTGGAGCAGTTCCAAAGATTGGTTTTTAGTGTTTGTTGAACTGGAATGAAGTTCCTTAATGGTAAGTTTTTCTTGCAGAAATGAAATTGTAGGATCAAATTAGTCAGAATGCTGTCTAGCTTCCACTGGAAAGGGGTCCCTCAATAACTTCCTCACAGGGTTATGAGAGACGAATGGCTGGGCCTAGGCCAGCCTACATAATTTGGGGGCTCCAGTGCAAAGTTAAAATGTGGGGCTCCTTGTTAAGAAAAAAAATTCAAGACAGTGACAGTGAGAATTAAATTGAGTGTAAGGCCTAAGTGTGGGGCCCCAAGAGACTGCAGGAGTTGCATGCCCATGAAGCTGGCCCCTAACTGGGCCTTTTCCCCACCTCCCTCCCTTTTTTTCCCTCTCCCCTCCCTTCCTTCCTCTTTCCCTTTCTTTTTCTTCCCTTCCTCTCCACTCCCCTCCCCTCCCTTCCCCTCCTCTTCCTCTCCTCCTCCCTCCCTGTCTCCCCCTTCTTTTCCCTCCCTCCCTTCCTTCCTTCCTCCCTCCCTTCCTTTTTTCTCTTTTTTCTTTCTTTCCTTCCTTCCTTCCTTCCTTTCTGTCTCTCTCTCTCTCTTTCTAGTATTCTCAAGGTATGATAAGAATGTTTGTTGCTAAAGCATTGTTATTAAGCATTATTGATTTTAAAATGCTGTTTAATAACAACAAATAAAACACTTAAGAGGTGATTTTCGGCCCGGTGCAGTGACTCACGCCTGTAATCCCAGCACTTTGGGAGGCCGAGGCGGGCGGATCACGAGGTCAGGAGATAGAGCCCATCCTGGCTAACACAGTGAAACCCTGTCTCTACTAAAAATACAAAAAATTAGCCAGGTGCGGTGGCAGGCACCTTTTAGTCCCAGCTGCTAGGGAGGCTAAGGCAGGAGAATGGCATGAACCCGGGAGGCAGAGTTTGCAGTGAGTCGAGATGGCACCACTGCACTCCAGCCTGGGAGACAGAGCAAGATGCCGTCTCAAAAAAAAAAAAAAAAAAAAAAAAGTTTTTCTAGAACTTGTAAAATGTTTTCATATCTATTTTCAAATAAGATCTTTAAAATAATTCGATGAGGCTGTTAGGCTAAAATAAGCCCATTTTTCAGATTAAAGAATTACATTAAGGCTCCACTGTAAGGTTAACTGATTTTCATACAGCTTTATAGGTCTTCATTGGTAGAGCTAGGATCACAATTTCATTCTCTTGATACTTAATCCTGTTTTGAGTAAAAGGATGTCAGATATCACAAAGGTTAAGTAGGAAAAGGGAGGAAACCTTAGACCAAGAAATAAAGGCACTATTATGAAATGAGGCTTTTTTCTTTCTTTCTTCATAATTCTAGGATCGGGCCGAACTAACACTCTCTGCAAAAACTTTAAAAGATCATATTTTTATAAAACTCATTTTGCTTCAGAAGACCACTCCTATAGTCTGGCTGAATCTGGGTGACATGAAGTTGTGCTGTAATTGGGCTTGTTTACAACTTGATAGACCAAAGAAGTGGAAAGGGCTAGCCATGGACTGCTATTCAGTATGAAGCAAAACTTCAGGAAAGACTAGATAATAGACTTGAGGTTTGAGGCTCATATTTGCTCACTGAAATAATATTATGGGCCCTGCATTTCTCAGTGCATTCCATGGGTTGTTAATAATGTGTTACTTTAAAAAAGAAGCAGCAGCTCTTTTTGGTCAATTAAGTTTGGGGGAACAATGACTTTGATAAAGTTAAACAACTTTGGGACATCTCCATGATCTTTAATGAGCTCAGTGATTTGTGATTCCCCAAAGGGGTGTATAGCTTTCTAAACTTACTTGACCACAGAGCCATCCAACCTTTTTTTTCCCTCCAAAGAATCTCAAGGGGCTAGTGCTCCACGGAACACGCTTTGAAAAATGATGCCTTGGATTGAAGAACCGACATCGTTGATTATAGTCCTGTAGTGAGTTGAATTGTGACCCTCAAAAGATACGTCTTCAGAACTTTAGAACATGACTGTATTTGGAATAAAGATCCAAATGCAGATGTCATTTATGTAGGGAGCTCAAGACAAGATTATCCTGGATTTAAAAACTTTAGAGTGAGGCTTAAATTCATTGGCCAATCCCCTTGTAAGAAAAAGGAGAGAGAGATTTGAGACACAGAGACACTTAGATAAGAAGGCCATGTGATGATAGAAGCAGAGACTGGAGACATGTTGTCACAAGCCAAGGAAGGCCAGGAGCCAACAGAAGCTGGGAGAGGCAAGAAAACATCCTCCACTAGCACCCCTGGACTTCAGCCCCCAGAAGTGGTTCTTTAATCTGAGGCATCATTTTGGACTTCTAGCTTCCAGAAGTGTGAGAATAAATTTTTGTTCTTTGAAGCCATCAAGGTTGTGGTAACTTGTTACCACAGCCCTAGGAAACTAATGAAAGTCCAATCAGTAAACCAGAACCAAGACTCTAAGAACCAAGTGCCTCCATCTGGGGCCCATGGAAATGTGGCCATCCTTGCTGGGACTGCTCTTGGGAAATGGGAGGAGGTTCACAAGAAGTTTAAGGCCCAGACAAACTGCAGTGAATGAACCCCATAGAAAGGGCCAGGGCCATCAGCATTCCAAAGGCTATATAAAGGGAAAAGACATGATAGGGCAGAGATATTGGCGGGGCCCCTCTCAATGCCACTCCTGTCCTGTGGGGATTCTCCCAGGGGTCACCAAGTGGCCTGTGGGTGAGAACCCTGAATGTTCTTAATTGTCTCACCCCTGCTGCCTGGCTCTCAAATAAGACTGAGAACATTTCCAAGCTTGTTTCGCATTCTGGCCCCTCTAAGCATGTTCATGGTTTGTCCTCTTTGCTCTTAGTTGAAGAGGGCATTTCCTTTCTTTGTTTCTCCGTAGCCTTTCCCCTATACTGTTGCCTTAGTCATTTATTTCCAACCTATTGGGCAGCATCATAAGGGCTTTCTTTGGCTCAGAGCAAAGAGAAGTTGTGTTGACTAAACTAAACTAGTTCTCTAATTACTTGCATGCTTACTGTGTATTAGCAGAAGTGACTACAATTTCAAAAATGCTTTGGCTCCATGGCTTTCACTCTGGGGGTTAGACGTATGGCAGCCTGGGAGGGCACTTGAGTTAGACTGGATTTTATAACTGCTCTTAGCACAATATCATGTGAGCAGAAGACTACAGCTTATGCACTCATCACCCTCGCCTTCTGGAGACTCAAAACTAGTGGATTCAACTGGTCCTGCCCTTCTCAGAAAGTGATTAGAAGCTATGCCAGGAAACCATAGCTCAGAAACCCACTCATCCAGTTGCTTTTAGCAGTTGCTGAACACTTGCCTTGTAAGAGCCTGTCTAGAGGCCCCTTCCTTCTCTCACACCAGTAGGAGGCATCCTGGTGGGGACGAAAGTGGTGAGGGAAGCAGAGTTGAGGATCAGTGCTGGACTCCTGCTTGTCTGGTCTGTCCTCTGCCCCTACTGACAAGAAAGAAAATGGAAAGGAAGGCTGGTGCCAAAACAACTACTTGGTGCCACTGCAAAGACCAATCTGACTGGTAGTGGGGAAGTGATTAAGAGGTGGTGAAAGGGGGACTAGTAGAAAATTTCCCCCTGTGACTGACCCATAAATTTTGGAAACTCCGGTGATCACCCCTGTTAAAAAGGCAAAAATATGGGCCACAGAGAGGTTATTCCAAGTTCATTCAGAGACACCGGGGCAGTGCGGGAAAATAAACTTTTGACTCCTGATTCCTGCTCGACAATACCACTCTGGGAGAACCACGTTGCCCCTAGCCTGTCACTCCATTCATAAATATAGCAGACGAATCCAACTCCACAACTCCTTTGCCTACTCCTCCCCCTGTAATGAAACTGTCCATCCCAAACTAGAGAGCAGGAGCAAATACTTTAGACAGTGAGAGCTTTCAGAAACTCTGTGAAAGAAGGCAAAGAAGACAAAATGTAATAGGTAGGAAAAAAAACAGAGAAACATCTGGAAAAAAAATACCAGAGCACATTATTATGATATCAACTTCCAGAAAGGTCCCAGTTTAAGATTTCTAGGGATTCTCTTTTCCTTATCTATTGTACACATGCCCCCAAAAGCAAAGCAGACCTCCTTGCCCCGGTGCCTCCCCACAACCATGCATCACTCCCAACCCTCTGTGTCATTCAAGAAGACAGCTGCTTTATAAAGCTTCCTAAAACTACCTTTCTATTTTTAATATTTATTTACCTGTAACATGCAGGCACCCTAGACTGTCTTCTAATGATTTAAGATTGAATAATTAGGTAATAGACATATCTGAAAACAGACACCCTTTAAGATGCAGTTTCTTTCTTTGAGGAAATGGTCAGGGGAACCCACTCTAGGCTGTTTTTAAATGAGACAAACCCTCTCTAGGGGGTTTGAAACACATCCTTTGCCCTCTTCAGCCAGTGCTTGTTAACATCCTGCAGCACTGAAACTGCCCATATTTAGATCAAACATCCAAGTAAAAATTTGAAGGAATGGAGGCTAATTCAAGAATGTAAGATCCATTAAACTATGCAAGTATGCATGAACTGGAAAAAGTGGATCCCATACATAGTGCTATAGCCCTTAGCTGTTAGCAGGTGTGAGTCAGTCAGTTGTACAATTCATTTGTCTACCTAATTGCACTGAAGATAGGCTTTTACTTTGCCTATAACATCTCTAATGAGTAGGTTTTCAGTTCGATCTAACTAATTAATTCTTGTTAACTTCCTTTGCATTGCTGTTCTTTTAATTTAACCAGAGACAGCCCAGAGTTGCTACTAGTGTTTAGTCTCAACTAGATTACCCCAATTCATTAAGGGCTGTAATTGTTGGTCATACCCTTCCAAGCGGTCATTACAACCTCTGGCTTGCATATTGAATAACAGCAATTTCCTGACTCCAACAGACTCTTATGTGAGGAAGGAAAAAATGCTAATAAAGAAAGAATAAATGATTCTCGACTCCATTCAGGGCTGTGTAGATTTCTTTTGCAGCAGAAATTGTACCGAGGTGGTAAAACGGGCTTCTTGCAGGCCCCCTACCTCCACCCTGAGCGAAAACAATAAGAACCAAGTGAAGCATTCCCTGCTACTGTGATTACAGCATCCGTAAAAGTGATTATATGGCTGCTGTAATCAACTTCAATGAAAGCTGCCTGTTAGAGCTTCAATAATTACTCATTTCTGTTAACAGCTTGCTTTCAGTTTAGCACTTTGAGGCCAAGGGGAAAAAAAACAACAAAAAAAACTTGGGGCATTTTAATAAAGGATCCCACTCACATGGTATTTTTTGGGGGTAAGCGCTTGTGTGTGGGCAAAAAAAAAAAAAAAATGCACATGTAAGTTTTTTGTCCCCTTCTCAATAGCAGGCCCCTTTCATTTTAAGCTTAGATTCTATTTAACCAGCAAAAGCACAAGTTCATACAGGGTTCAATCATGTACTGAATGTTTACTGAAGGAGGCACAATAGTTTAAATAAAGTGGTGGTTTTAAATATTTTACCCATTTCTTTAAACAAATTGCCAATCCTTAAAGTCTGTGCTAAACACATTTCAAAAGCAAAATACCACAAAGATCTTTCAATAAAACCTCTGCATGGAGTGTTTCGTTTGCTCTCCTACACTTTCCCCTTCCCCTTGCTTTGGATGCATTTTATTATTTATTTTTTTAAGAGAGGGCAAGTTTGGGAGAATAAAATTTGTTTTCAGTCCTTCGAATATTTGCTCTACATGACTTCTTTGGAGGAAATGAAGCAAAATAAAAGATTATCGTAAGCCCAACAACATCAATCATTCAGGTGGTCAAGTTTTGGGGGCTCTGAGCTAAGTGTGATTAAGTAGGTAGAGAAATGGTTAAGACCCACTAGAACATGAGTCATACATGACTCACCACTCTCACTTTCAGCATTTCTGAGGGACAAATAAGATGCATACACATAATATTAAAAAAAAATGATAGAGACCTTGTTTTCATCAAAGACAGCAAGACTACTAATGTACAAAAATTCTTTGAGCTCAGTTACCATCCAATAAACCTAGTCTCCCTTCCTTCTTCCCCAAACCAACACCCCAAAAATAAAATACCAAAAATCTTACAAGAAAGTTGGATTCTATTTCCTTGCCTTCAAAGTTCAGATAATTTGGAAAATCCTCAAAATTTGCATGCAGTTTCATACTAAACCAAAACTTTTTTTTTCTCCACAACATTCAAAACACATCAAATTCAAATTCTGGTGCCTTTAAAATTTGCTTAAAGAAAACGAAAATACTACATGTTATTGTATTTTATTTTTCTCAAATGGCTAAATGATTAGTGAGGAAAGTCTACTAACACTTTAAACACTGTGAAATGAAAATACAGTTATGTGTTGCAGAATGACGTTTTGGCCAACAACAGAACACATTTATGACGGTGTTCTCATAAAGTTATAATACTGTATTTTTATTATATTGTTTCTGTTTAGATACATAAATACTTACCATTGTGTTACTACACCAATATATATACCAATGTGTTACCATTGTGTGCCTACTATATTCGGCACAGTAACATGCTGTGCAGATTTGTAAGCTAGGAACAATAGGATAAACATAGGCTAGATGTGTACTAGGGTATACTATCTAGGTTTGTGTAAGTACTTTCTATGATGTTTGCACAATGACAGAATCATCTAAGGATGAATTTCTCAGAATATATCACCATCATTAAGAGATGCATGACTGTATAATTAAGCTTCCTTAATAAAGTAAATGTGTTTTATTAACAGTAATAAAACTATCAATTTTGATTTTACTTAACATTTTCTTTAAAGGGTCAAATTTCACCTATATTAAAATTTCACTGCATTGTAATATACAACACATAGCAAGAGGATAACTTGTCTAGGAAATAACCGTTCTTCAGTAGTACGTATCTATATCCAATACATGAAAAAGATTCCACATTTCTGGGATTTACTGATTTAACAGAGCAAGGAAACATGTTTTCATTAATTTTCCTCATAGTTGTTCTACTGTGACATTTCAAATGGAGTTTTCATCTAAACTGTGTCTTTCTGAATGACACATCTCCCTTTATTTTCACATTGCACCCACTTCTGATTTTGTTTCAGGGTGCAGTGTCCTCCATAGGACCAGGTATCATTATCAGTGCTCAGGGTTCTGTTGCTGTTGCCCTCCTCACTGATGTCTGGCTGTATGTAGATGGTAGGGGTGGGATGAGGTGGTGAGTGTGAACAAGCTGGGGCCTGGTACCCAGGGTGAGGAGAGTGGAGGAGCCAGAGAGATTTTTTCCCATTGGTAATTTAAGGGAATTGTTTCAATAGGACTCCTGGGTCTCTGCCATTAGAAAGGAAATGAGACTCCAAACCCAAGTTTATCATGCTAATCCTTTCTTTCTTTATTTCCTTCCATATTGCCAGCCCATGATTGTCTCATTCTAATTTGGATTGTTCTATCACAGTAGATATTTTTCTGTTCATCTATAAAGAGGAAAAGACAAAGCTACATATCTGGGATTCAAATCAGAATGGGACTGTCCCTTTTCAGTTACTTAAAATTTTTGAGAAACAAGAATGTAACTAGTATTACTAGAGCTTTATGACTATTTTCATTTGCACTTATCTATGTAAAGTTAACAATTTAAACATAAAATAAAGAACTTAGATTTTTGAGTAGCCTGTGTATAAAATGTACAATATGTGAAATATAAGATAATCGCCAGGTGCGGTGGCTCATGCCTGTAATCCCAGCACTTTGGGAGGCCAAGGTGGGTGGATCACAAGGTCAGGAGTTCGAGACCAGCTTGGCCAACATGGTGTGGAACCCTGTCTCTACTAAAAATACAAAAATTAGCTGGGCATGGTGGTGCGCGCCTATAATCCCAGCTACTGGGGAGGCTAAGGCAGGAGAATCGCTTGAACCCGGGAGGCAGAGGTTGCAGTGAGCCGAGATCATGCCACTACACTCCAGCCTGGGTGACAGAGCAAGACTATTTCTCAAAAAAAAATGAATATATAAATAAATATAAGATATCAGGGTCATTGAGAAGGAGTTGAGTGGTTTTATCTTCTTTAGCTTTCCATTTTAAACAGGAAGGTTCCACCAAAATATTGCAAGAGTTGCCACTAGGTTTCTACCTTGGAGGTTAAGAACTTTAGCATGTTGTATTCTGCAGGTTTTTATATTCTCTGAGTGAGAGAAAAAGAGATGAGCCCTTGAAGCCAAAAGTAAGCAGAGATTTGCCAGAGTGGTTCTTCCACTAAGATTTTTATACCATGGGTTGGGTCCTGTGGTTTCTAGTTTGTTTCTTCTGGTTTCTAAACCCCAGTGCCTCTGGCCTCCTTTATGTATGTGAAATAGTACCACACAGGTATCTATAATAAATGACCAATATTTGATGAGATTCAGGTCTTTTAAGCCGAGGTATCAAAGAAGACAGGTACATTGGTATGTTCTGACATTTTTATTCTTAAGTCGTGAAGATTGGCTTTAAACCTTTTAGCAGGAAGAAATGATTAAGAAAGACAGGCTTCGTAGGCACTAAGAGAAAGTGGTATATTAGTGCTGTAGCTTCTGGCTGCCTTATCAAATTACAGCTTTAGATAAGCTTCTGCCTCCCAGTTGCCCACTCCCCCAAATACCAGGATTCCACAATTGTTGGAAGCCAGGGGTGGGGAAGAAACTCTTCAAAGATTTCAAGAGAGAATCTATTCACGATTAGTCATTTTATTTGCAAACTGAAGGCACTGGAGTAAATAGCATAATCCTTGCTTAGAGGCAAAATAATATCGTTTTGATATGTCTCTGATCCTTATTGCTGCCTTGAGAATTGGTGACTTACAGATGCTCCCAGTTTGGAGCTCCTATCACAGTGCTTTGTGCTTCTGAAATGCTTCTAATAAATATTTGCTGCATTTGGGTGTTACCGATTTTTGTTTTTTTAACATTAATCAGAACACCTACTATAGAAAGAAATACCTTATGTGGAATGTTTTTCTACTAGAACTCTCAAACTTTTCAAAAGAAGAAATTAGAATTTAAAATAATTTCCCTTGGTTTTATTGTTTTATTTGTCTTTACTTATTTTTTAATTGATGGTAAAAATTGTGTATATTTATTGTGTACAATATGATGTTTTGAATACATATACACTGTGGAATGGCTAAATTGAGCTAATCAACATATCTATTACCTCACATACATCACATGTATACATCAATTTTTATACATCAATTTTATACACACATTTTGTGTGTGTATGTGGTGAGAACACTTAAAATCTACTCTCTTAGCAGTGTTCAACTATACAATACAGTGTTATTAACTAGAGTCACCTTCTTGTACAACAGGTCCCTTAAACTGATTTTTCCTGTCTTACAGAAACTTTGTATCCTCTGATGGGTATCTCTCTAATCTGTTTCCCCTCCCCGCCCCCCAACCACTGCTCATCTCCTGGTAACCACCCTTCTACTCTCTGCTTCTATGAATTCACCTTTAGAATCCACATACAAGTGAGATCATGTGATATTGGTCTTTTTGTGCCTAGCTTATTTCACTTAATGTAATGTCCTCCACATGCATCCATGTTGTCACAAATAACAGGGTTTCTTTCCTTTTTTAAGGCTGAAGAGTATTCCATTGTGTATATATACCACATTTTCTTTATCCTTTCATCCATTGATTTTGTAGCTAGGCTATTGTGAATAACACTTCAGTGAACATGGAGTGCAGATTATCTCTCCAACATACTGATTTTATTTCCTTTGGGTATAGATCCAGTAAGTGAGATTGCTGGATTGCATGGTAGTTCTATTTTTAAAAATGTT
Organism: Theropithecus gelada; assembly: GCF_003255815.1. NCBI lineage: Eukaryota > Metazoa > Chordata > Mammalia > Primates > Cercopithecidae > Theropithecus > Theropithecus gelada. Next base: position 115,458,697 of record NC_037668.1, read on the forward strand.
TTAAATTGTAAATTGACAATTTAAAATTGTATATATTTATGGTGTACAAAGTGATGCTATGTTTTATTAATGCAATGTGGAATAATTAAATCAAGCTGGTTAACCTATCCATCATCTCAAATAATTAACATTTTTTAGTGAGAACATTTGAAATTACTCTTAACAATTTTGAAATGTACAATACTCTATTATTAACTATATTTATCATGCTGTGCAATAGATCTCAAAAAATTCCTTTTAATTTTTTGAGAAACCTCCATACTGTTTTTCATAATGGCTATACTAATTTACATTCCCACCAGCAGCATTCGAGGACTCTCTTTTCTCCACATCCTTGCCAGCACTTATCATTTGTCTTTTTAATAATAGCCATTCTAACAGGTGTGAGGTAATATCTCATTGTAGTTTTAATTTGCATTACCCTAATGATTTGAGTATAGCATTTTAAAATATAGCTATTGGCCATGTATGTCTTCTTTTGAGAAGTGTCTTTTCAGGTCCTTTGCCCATTTTTAAACTGTATTATTTGCTTTCTTGCTGTTGAGTTGTTTGAGTTCCTTATATGTTTTGGATATTAACTCCTTATCAGAAGTTTAGTTTGCAAATGTTTTCTCCTATTCTGTACGCTGTCTTTTCACTCTATTGATTGTTTCCTTTGCTGTGAAAGTATTTTTAGTTTGATGTAATCCCATTTCTCTAGTTTTGCTTTTGTTGCCCATGCTTTTGGGGTCATAGCCAAAAACCATTGCCCAGACCAATGGCATGGAGCTTTTCTCCCATGTTTTCTTTTAGTAGTTTTACAGTTTCAGGTCTTAGCCATTAATCCATTTTGAGTTTATTTTTCTATATAGTGTGAGATAATGGTTTGATTTTATTCTTCTGCATGTGGATATCCAGTTTTCCTAACACCATTTAATGAAGAGACCATCCTTTCGCCATTGTGTGTTCTTGGTCATCTTGGCAAAAATCCATTGGCAATAAATGTGTGAATTTATTTATGGAATTTCTATTTGTTCCATTGGTCTAGCTGTCTATTTTTATGACAATATCATGCTGTTTTGATTACTATTGCCTTGCAGTAGATTTTAAAATCAGGTAGTATGATGCCTCCTGTTTTGTTCTTTTTGCTCAGGATTACTTTGGCTATTTGGAGTCTTTTATGATTTTATATGAATTTTACAACTGTTTTTTCTATTTCTGTGAAAAACAACTTTGGAATTTTGATAGGGATTGCCTTAAATCTATAGATCACTTTGGGTAATATGGACATTTTAACAATATTAATTCTTCTGATCCATGAACACAGGGCTATTCTTGCATTTATTTCTGTCTTCTTCAATTTCTTTGGTCAATGTTTCATAGTTTTCAGTGTACAGACCTTTTACCTCCTTGGTTTAACTTATTCCTAAATATTTGTTTTGTCTTTCTGATGCTTTATAAATGGGATTGTTTTATTGATTTCTTTTTCAGATAGTTTGTTGTTTCAGATAGTTGTAGAAACACCACTGATTTCCGTATGCTGATTTTGAATCCTGAAGTTTTATTGAATTCTCTTACTAGTTTTAATAGATTTTGGTGGGGTCTTTAGGGTTTTTGACATGTAAGATCATGTCTTCTGAAAACAATTTAATTTCTTCCTTTCTGATTTGGGTGTCTTTTATTTCTTTATCTCACCTACTTGACTTGCTTTGTCCTTCTAGTACTATGTTCCCTTTGGTTTTGGACTGACAATAGAGTCCAGGCCTCAACAATCTATAGAGGGAATGACAAATGTCTGTTATAAAGTCACACCTTATTTTAACATTATCTAATTTTTATCATGGCATTGTTAAGTATCCAGAACTTATTTTTTCTTAAAAGTTTTGTTCAGAATTCCTAAAAATAACTATTACATTGCTCTTACTTCACTGAAAAAAATTATTTGGTTAATACTGTATTTGTTATGGGAATCTTCCCACACTTGAAGATGCTACTCTTACTATTACAGTTTAAGACTGAGATCTAGTGGTGAAGAATGAAGGAATACCTGAAGAGGCCTGGTGCGGTGGCTCACGCCTGTAATCCCAGCCCTTTGGGTGGCCGAGGTGGGTGGATCACGAGGTCAGGAGTTTGAGACCAGCCTGGCCAACCGGGTGAAGCCCTGTCTTTACTAAAAATACAAAAATTAGCTGGGCGTGGTGGCATATGCCTGTAGTCCCAGCTACTCGGGAGGCTGAGGCAGAAGAATTGCTTGAATCCGGGAAGCAGAAGTTTCAGTGAGCTGAGATCATGCCACTGCACTCCAGTCTGGGCAACCAAGCAAGACTCTGTCTCAAAAAAAAAAAAAAAAAAAGAAAGAGAGAATGCCTGGATGATGGTGTTGATAAGAGAGCAACAAAGTGGACACTTGCATATCCTGTTGGTGACAGTGTAAATTGGTACAACTTTTTTGGAGGGCGATTAGGCAGAATCTATCAAAATTTAAAATAAGCATCTATATTGAACCAACATTTCACTCTCTAAAAATTATTTTGCAAAAGTAACTGTACAAGCATATAAGAAAATGTATAAAAGAATGTTCATTATAACATTATTTGTATTATAAAAAAATAAAGGCAACCCAAATTTTATCAATAGGAGAATAGTTAAAATGTATTATGGCGCAGCCATGGCATATAACACAGCCATAAAAATGAATGAGAATGATGTGGGAAGATGCACACAATATACTGATGAATAAAGAAAGAAAAGTAACTTAAAGAACAGCATGTAGTTTGTTTCCATTGTTAGACTGAAATATATACATGTGTATCAACAAAAGCCTGGAAGGACGTAGGCTTACCTTTCCAACCACACCTGTGAAGTGGGTATGGAAAGTCTAAGGAGTAAATTTCACTTTTGAATTTATATCCTTGAATTACTTTATATTAGGTAGTTTTGTTTATTTTCAAAAATGTTTTAAAATTTAATGAATAAACTTATTGGGAACCTATAAACTCTCAAAAATCATTTGCCATAGGACATTCCACTGTAAGTAATAAAGAAATTAGCTAATAATGAAAATAAAGGACATTTTGATGATTGGATTCCAAATTAAAAGGAGAAATATAAGACATTTGAATATCATAAGAGTCCATCTGGAAAACATAAAAGTAATGTTTTTAATATTGATTTATCATTATTGATAAAAACAATCATGTTTTTATCAATGATTTATCAAATCACAATCAATTTGTGCATGTAGATTGGCTCCTGGGGTTAAACAAGCAGAAATTCACTTAGGTTACCTTTATAAAGAGGGTTTATTCCGGGAGGCGGAGCTTGCAGTGAGTGGAGATTGAGCCTTTGCGTTCCCGCCTGGGCAACAGAGTGAAACTCCGTCTCAAAAAAACAAAAAAACAAAACAAAACAACAAAACAAAACAAAAAACCAAAAAACAAAAAAAGAGGGTTTATTTGGGGGAGCTAAACAAACTGGAATTTAAACTGGGATTACAGAAATTGAGGAGTTTCTGAGACAGGCTTTTGTCCTGTGTGTCAGCGTGCATTTGTTTGGAAGTAAGAAAAAACCAATGAAACTGGCTTAAACAATAAAGGAGACTGAGAGGTTTAACTTAAAAGAAAAAAGAAAAAAAATAAGAGGCAAATCTACAATTTCATGACGCTTCATCCAGCAGGTCCAAAATACCATCAAAGACCCAGTTTCTTTTTTTCTCTCTCTGCTATTCCTTTCATGGTATCAGTTTCATTCTAAGGTTAGCTAATTTTGTGATGCCAAAATGTTTACCATTAGCTCTCAGAGATATACTTTCCTATGTGAGCTGGGGGGAGGGAGAGAGAGAGAGAGAGAGAGAGAGAGAGAGAGAGAGAGAGAGAATCTTCTCTAGCATTCCTGACGGAAGTCTTGATATGTACTACGATTGCTTGAATAACATTAACAACCTTGAGCCAATCCTGTGGCCAGTTGACATAGGAATATGTTGGCTTAGCCTAGGTCACTGTTTTGCCCTGGTAAAACATGGTGGCGTGGGTGGAATCACATACTCAAAATCACACAGCTGCCCAAACAAAAACTGGAGTTTCTGAGGAGAGAACTAATGCAGGGGAGGCAGACTAGGAGTGTTCACTGCGGTCTCCCAAAGCATCTCTGCTTTTCCTCAGCCATCTGCTCCATTTCCCTGTCTCCACTGGCCTGTTTCTCCTGTTTATAATAATTTCCATTCCTTTATAACTTCAATTTATACTTGGCAATCATGGCCTCTCTCCGCTCACATCCCACTTCCACTTATCAAACTATGACTTTTCAGTTTAAGCTCTCATAGGGATGGAAAATCATTTTTGTCCTTTAAATTCTGCCGGACTTAAACAGAAAGTCCAACAGAGGGATGGAAAATTATTTTTATCTCTTAATTCGTATCTCAAAACTGAGATTCTGATAGGTCCAGCTTATCTTTTTGAACAGGCTCCATGTATGTATTGGCCAGCTTGAAGATCGGTTGTCTGTTGTCTTGAATTAGTCATCCACTCCTGTTCCCAAAATCTTTTTTTTTTTTTTGAGGCGGAGTCTCTCTCTCGTCACCCAGGCTGGAGTGCAGTGGTAGGATCTCGGCTCACTGCAAGCTCCGCCTCCCGGGTTCACGCCATTCTCCTGCCTCAACCTCCCGAGAAGCTGGGACTTCAGGTGCCCACCACCATGCCCGGCTAATTTTTTGTATTTTTAGTAGAGATGGGGTTTCACCGTGTTAGCCAGGATGGTCTCGATCTCCGGACCTCGTGATCCGTCTGCCTTGGCCTCCCAAAGTGCTGGGATTACAGGTGTGAGTGACGGTGCCTGGCCTTTCCTGTTCCCATAATCTTTAAAAGAGAGGTGGGGTTTAAGGGAGTCTAGTCACATAATCCAAAGCATGGCAGCCTGGATGAGTGTCTTAGTCCATTAGTGCCGCTATAACAAAATATCTGAGATTGGTAATTTATAAAGAGCAAAAATTTATTTCTCACAATTCTGGAGGCTGCAAGTCCAGTCATGGTGCCAGCAGATTCAGTGGTTGCTCTCTGCTCTCAAGATGGCACCTTGCTGTAGTATCCTCTGGAGGGGACAAACACTGTCATCACATGGCTGAAGGGCAAAAGGGCAAAAAGGCCTAACCAGCACCCTCCAGCCCTTTTATAAGGCACTAATTCATTCATGAGGAAGGAGTCTTCATGACCTAATCACCTCCTAAAGGTGGCGCCTCTCAGTACTACTGTATTAGGATTCAGTTTCAACATGAATTTTGGAGGAACACAAACATTCAAACTATATCAAGCATCCATTATCGGGCAGGGCATTCCCTGTGGACAGGAACATTGATGAGGCACACCAAATCAAAGGTTGAGCAATCAAACGATGCTCCTTCTCACCTCTTGCCATACAGGTATATGTCTGTTTAAAAAGCAACCCAATTTTACATAAAAAGTATAATTTTACTCTTCGAGTTTCTTCCATAGCCTGTATCATATTTGTTTGCATATATTTAATTTGGGAAAATCTTTGTCTTTTGAAAGTAGAGTTGATTTTTGGAAACAGCTTGAAGTCATTTAGAGATATTTCTGATTAAGGATAATGAAGATAGGTATTATAAATTTGTCAAACGTGAGGTGTGACTATAAAAAAGAGAGACAAATTATCTTTTGTGGTTCATAAACTGACCCCAAAGGCAATTCCAAGAGGAGTTTTAAAAGTGTTTTGAGCAATGACAGCACATTAAATAAATGTATTATCCTCTTGAGGTGATTGCTTCATTTGAAGGACAAAATTCAGGTGTTTGTTCAGGCTGAGTGTGTGTGTGTGTCCTATTACATCATGATTAATCTTCATTCTATAGAAATGAGAGAAACACTGATCCAAGTTCAGGAAGAGCTGATATTCAGTAGGTAGACCTGGTACAGTGGTACTGGATTTTCATACCTGTGATCCATTCTTATTGAAACCAATGTATACTGGTTGATAAGTATTTTTAGTATTACCCTTGATTAGGGCTTCTACCATCACTCTGACTTCCATTGATAAAAGGAGGAACTGAGGGACTACTCTGTAGGAAACATAAATACCACAGGAAAACTCAAAGGCAAAGGTAAGATCATGAACAACCCAGCAAAGGAGTGCAAAGGCGGACTCCAGCTCCCTGTTGTGCCTGTTCTCTAGCCCCTAATATTGTTATAATCAACATACTTCCAGAAGACCTTGGATTTCTCAACATTTCCATTAAGAGTTACAGGCCGGGTGCGGTGGCTAACGCCTGTAATCCCAGCACTTTGGGAGGCTGAGGAGGGTGGATCACAAGGTCAGGAGATTGAGACCATCCTGGCCAACATTGTGCAACTCCATCTCTATTAAAAATACAAAAATTAGCTGGGCATGATGGTGTGCGCCTGTAATCCCAGCTGCAGTCCCAGCCTGTAGTCCTAAGCTCAGGAGGCTGAGGCAGGAGAATCACTTGAACGCAGGAGGCAGAGGTTGCAGTGAGCCGGGATCGTGCCACTGCACTCCAGCCTGGGCAACAGAGTGAGACTCCATCTCAAAAAATATATATAAAAATAAAGAGTTGTAGACAGCTGAGAACCATTTAAACGGCATAGCTTTCACCAATAAGCATCAAGCAATGTCCAGTCTGCTGATTTCTTCCTACCAAAACCCAAGGGTATGGTAAGTGTAGCGTCACACTCAGGGAATGGAAGTGTTTTACTTCTGGTGGGCGATGTAGGGAAAAACTGGTTATTTGCCACAGTTATCTAGAATGAGGCCTTCTTTCTTCCTCACACACCAATATCCACTCCCTCATGTATGTCTTTTCATTCTTCACACATTAATATCAAGCAGAAAAGGAGGCTCAAATGTAATGTAATTTTATCTACAGGACACATGTAAGTGTTGAGGTATCAGCATATTATGAGGAAAAAGATCAATTCAGACTGGAATTTGAATTCTGGCCCTGGTGCCTACTCATTGTGTTGCTGGAGGAAAGCCCTTGAAAAGTTTTTAACTTCTTTCAACTTCGGTTTCCTCATCTGTACAAAATAGGCAATATTAAATGAGATAACGCATGCAAAGCACTCTTAAAGTTTACCTTTTAGCTTTCCAGGTAAAACACAATTAAAACAGGCAGCTCTTTCACTCCACCTTAGGCCCTGTGGAAGTTTCTTGTCTTCGTTCATCAGTATTTGCTTAGGTCCTTCTCTTTGTCAGAAACTCTGTTATCTTTGTCAAGGTAGTTAGTGTCAGATAATATGCTTTTATAACCCACTCCAATTTCACCTACATCAATTTTTATACCTCAACATTATCCCTAATATTAATTTCCACCTGCTTTTACCTGTATGAAAATATTGTAGTGGCTTTTCTCAGCAGTTAAACTTTCTATAGGGATGAGCTTGAGTCTAGAAGAAACATAGTTGTCATTGGAGTTGTGTATGTTGATACGAGCAGGGGAATGAGGTAAGTATAGGACACTGAGACTGAGTAAGTTGGCATCCCAAGTTGATAGTTTATAATTTATCCAGGAGTCTCATTCTACACTTATCCTGAAGTCATTCTCTATGATCTATTGCTTAATGAAAGAAGAAATTAATTAATTAAGAATATGTGCAAGGAAGCCCTGGGGTTCCATTTTAATGTAAAATAAGTAGCTTACATCTAGTCAAGTGGTTTTAACAACGTAGTTCAACTACAGTCGAAGCAACCTTGAAAAGCATGGCCTAGGCCAGAGGAGCGTGTCTGGAGACTTTTCTTTTACCGCCTAAACTGTTTCCTCTACCATCAGTTAATTATTGTAGACATGAGATCATGATCTGTAGTTGAATCACTTTTGGGGTCCATGACATCATTTAGATTCATGGCCACAGTTTCAATTCTGAACCCCAAGTAGCCATTTTGTAAATCCTGTCACTGGTCACATGGCTATCATTTCTCTTTTATATACTTGTCTCATTGCCTTGGTTTCATTTGTTTTCGTGGCTCCTTTATTTACCAACCTATTAACTTCTTGCATATGTGTAGTACTCATTTTTGTTTTTCTAGAGCCGAGTACAGTGTTTAGATGATCAATAACTGTTTACTGAATGAATAAAAATCAAAAGAGAACAACAAAAAAAGCTGTTCCTGCTTCAAGACACGATTATTAGACAAACCAGTAGTGTGAAAATCAACCAAATTTTCATCACCTCCACTGATGAAGGATGATCTCCTTTACATGGGGTTGGTTCTAGCTTCCTGGTTAGTTCTTCTGTTTCTAGGTGAAACTCTCAGAAGCCCCTTTTCATGCTGCCTCCTGTTTGTAGGGACCTCAGGTTATTCCTCCTACTCAGTGACACCATCTCATTAGTTTTGCAGAAAGGTGAGATTTACAACTTTTGTAGAAGTTTTCCTGTACAGACTAACAGGGAAGGAAGCTATAACTTCTTGAATTAGCACAACATATTTGCCTTCCTTCCGGCTGCCATAAATTCTTAGGATGACACAGAATCAACATTTCAGATGATTATATCTGGTTTGTAAATTGTCCTCCAAATTGCCACCTTTTCCCCCTAACCTACACCTGGAGAACTAAGGTATAGGAATAGTTTTGACCTCTGGCCCTAGAGTCAAGGTTAATTGGCAGCAAGACCACATGACTAACCCATTCCTTTCAAGTCAAGCCTTAGGAATTCTACCAGATTATTTTTTCAGAAGTATTTGATTTTTTTTTAACCACAAAGTTTTGTATTGACAAAACCTCTGTTACAAGACTTTGTCCAAAATTCTTCAAAAAATGTCCAAGTCACACTTAACTCTTTGGAAACTAGACTGTCTGACAAAGAATTTGCTAGTGATTGTTAGCAACAGGTAGGTCACAACTGGCCTTGGGACACTTGAAAATTGTACACATTGCACTCTGAATAATAAATTAAAATTTATTTAGAAGAAATATTTATAAGTTAACCCAGTTATGGTTAACAAACCATGAAGAAAATACATTTTATTTTTAGTTTCAAGATAGAAAAGACAGTGGCAGGCTTTAGGCTAGTATGCCTTAGGAAACAAGGTGAGAAGCCAAAGGAAATCTTTCTGTATTTGTATACATTTGAAAGAAGCAGAAGAACGTGAGCTCTCTTCAGGTTGACATCAAAAAGTGACTATGCATGATTTATAATGCATGCAGAAAACATAGTTACTTCTCAAAACCATTAGTTAGCTTTATTTTGTCCTAGTTTAGAGCCCCAGATAGGAGAACTCCGTAATAAGCTTTTGGGGAGGGACAAATGTTGGCAATCATGCTTTCCAACAAGAGATTTCAGAGAAGTCACAAAACCAAAGAAACCATTTCCCTGGTTTCTTTCTGTTTGCTGGGCAAATATACAAAGCTTCTTGTCAACTTTACAGTCAATTATGGATACCAAACTGGAAAAAAAAAGAAAAAAAAAACAGTGAGACACAGGTGACGCTTGAACAATTCTGAGAAGCACTCAGAAAAATTAATGTCATTCATAGAGAAATATGTGCTAAGTGCTGGTTAATTTTCTTCTCTGTCATCTATTTCTTCAGTTTCAGCAAACATCATGATGTCAATGAGAACTCACAGGTGCTGCTCCTTGGACAGGACCGGGATCTGAAGGAAGGAGTTTAGAGAGCTTTGTTCCTACTGGAGTGGTCCACGCAAGTTGCTTCACTTCTCTGAACCTCAGTTGAGTTTAGAAAGTGTCTTCAATGCCCCAGTTCAGCTTAATGTAGTCCTTGGATTGTCATACTCTCTGCCTAGATTAAAAACATCTGAGGTAAGACATAGAAAGAAATAAAAAGTTTAACTCTTTGCCAGTTAAAGAAGAAAGGGACAGAGGGAAGGAAGGAAGGAAGGAAGGAAGGAAGGAAGGAAGGAGAAGGAGGAAGGAAGGAAGGAAGGAAGGAAGGAGAAGGAGGAAGGAAGGAAGGAAGGAAGGAAGGAAGGAAAGAAGAAAGAAGGAAAGAAGGAGGAAAGAAGGAAAGAAGGAAAGAAAGAAAGAAAGAATGGAAGGAAGGAAGGAAGGAAGGAAGGAAGGAAGGAAGGAAGGAAGGAAGGAAGGAAGGAAGGAAGGAAAGAAAGAAAGAAAGAAAGAAAGAAAGAAAGAAAGAAAGAAAGAGAAAGGTTGGTTGCTAATTTATAGACTCCCCGGGGCTACACACGGCTCCTATTTTCCCAGCAATGATCCTAGTCAGGAAAAAGCAACAGACACTAGGGGCAGCTCAGCTCACCTCCCCTGTCTCTCACCTGAGCTCTCTCATTCTTATTTGGCAGGGACCCCTGAGGATCCATCGCCTGTAACTGGACTTCAAAACACTAACAATCCTCAGAACAAGGATTACTGAAGAAAACAAAAACAAAAAAAATCCCCTAACAATCCAAGGCAAAGTCAGACAGGCCAGGTTCTGCTTCTTAACCCCTTGAATACTATGCATTTAAATAAATGTATTATCTCAGAGAAGAATGTTTGCTCACTGTAGCAGAGAAACATTTGCCTCCACTGTTGTGTATAGATAGTGCTTTAATACGACCAAAATATTTAGAAATTATTCTTTTATCTTTTTGTGATGTAGAAGTTTTTTGTCTTTCAGACAGGGTCTCGCTCTGTCACCCGCACGAGTGTAGAGGCGCCATCTCAGCTCACTGCAACCTCTGCCTTCCAGCCTGAAGCTATCCTCCTGCCTCATCCTCCCTAGTAGCTGAGACTACAGGTGTGCACAACCATGCCCAGCGAATTTTGTACTTATTTTTGCAGAGACAGGGTTTCACCATTGTTGCCCAGGCTGGTCTTGAACTTCCCAGCTTACATGATCCACCCACCAAGGCCTCCCAAAGTGTTGGGATTACAGGCATGAGCCAACACACCCCATTTAGAAGTATTTTTAAGTTTTAATTTTATTTATTTTAGAGACAGGGTCTTGCTCTGTTGCCCAGCCTGAAGTGCAGTGGGATGATCATAGCTCACTGTAACCTCAAACTCCTGGGCTCAGGTGATGCTCCTGTCTCAGCTTTCCTAACAGCTAGGGTCTACAGGCGGGTGCCACCCTACCCTGCTAATTGTTTTATTTTATTTTTTGGAAAGAAAGGGTCTCACAATGTTGCCCAAGCTTGTCTCAAACTCCTAGCCTTAAGCGGTTCTCCTGCCTTGGCCTCCCAAAGCATTGGGATTATAAGCATAAACCACTGCGTCTGGCCAGAAGTTATTAAAAAAAAAATGACAGACTAAAATGGGGCTCACAGTTGGGCAACTTTCAGTCATCTGGACTTGTCTCAAATAACATTCAGTCTTAGTAAAATAAGAGCAGAGAGACTTTAAGTCACTTGCTTAAGCACCCAAACTGCTTCCTGTCAGAAGCCAGGGGCATCTTTTGCTCTGTTTGCGTGTGTTTGCTCTTTTGAAGGTGAGAGCAGCCATTAGGAAGTCTTTCCTCAGGCCAGTATTACATCAGGGCTGCAGTATAAATAGGCTAAACTCAACATGGTTTTTGGCAGAGCTTTTTTTTTTTTTTTTTTTTTTTTTGCACCTGGGGAAAAAAGTGAAGGCCAGGATTTTTGTAGAGTTCAACTCTTTGTGTTGTCCCCAGATACATCCTCCTCTTCCCCCTCCCTAGTAGCTAACTTTTCCATTTTGTAAAGCACGTGTTCCTTGGCAGCAAACTCCTTTCCTGATTTAAGAGTCAGAGCATGCAACCCAGGTCCGGCCAATGAATGCATTTTCTCTACCAGCCTCAGTGAATCCAGAGGGGCGCTGTGACCAAAGCTGCTCCCATCAGAGGAATCATTAGCAATACTGAAATGCTTTTTTTCCTTCTTGGCTGTGAGAAGCACACAGCTCCAGGAAGTTGGTGATGTCATTTGAGCACCACGGTAGGAGTCATCTTTAGGATGAAGTGATAGCCTGGAAGGCAGAGCAAAGAACGAACTAAACACTTGGTGACAATGTTGGGTGGCTGGATCAAGCCTCGTTTGATATTTCTGGATTTTTCACCCACAGAAGGCCTTATATCCCTGTTTATTGTTTAAATCAGTTGGAATTGTGTTTTTTTTAAGTCCAGTTGAATGAATTCCAACTGAGAGAGGAATAAGGGGAGAGCAGAGTGATTATAGGATAAAGGTGGGGCCTGGGAGCCAACTGTTGATTTATCATGGACCTGAGAGTAACTGGGTATATCTCCTTCAGCCGAGGGCAGATATCCTAAACCCTTACTCTCAGAGATCAACACAGTCTCTCTGAAATCTTTACCCTCATAAAAATGAGGATAAATATGTCTTTGTTTTGTTATATTGAGATGATTAAATCTAGTATTTTTGTGGGAAAGAGAGATACCTCAGTTCACTGGTGTGTGGTGTGTCTGCACAAGTGCTGATGGAGAAGGCATGGTTAGTTGGAGAAAATACATGCCATTGGTGTCCTTCCTCACCACATGAATTCGTGAAATCTCAACGGGCGGCAGAGAAGCAGCACAGAAGGCAACTGCCTTGGCCAGAGGTTTCAGGTCAACTACCCCGGGATCTGAATTACGCTGCAGAGTTGAGTAGAAACTAGTGTGTGGAATAAAAATGCTTAGAAGTTGTATTTAAAGATAAATAGTTACATTAAAAACTCTCCTTCACTAGAGAGGCTTTTTAAAAAGACAAGGATTAAAATGTCACGGCCTGTGTCAGGTATCGAAAACAATGTCCTCCCCCCTTTTCTGAGGGGAGGGTCTGCCATGGTGATTTAAGCAGAGAGAAAGCAGGGACCTGCGGCCTGAGAGGAGGCTGAGAAATGACGGGGAGCATTCCTAGGGATGCAGAAATGCAGAACGCAATGCCTTCGTTGACGTCTCTGAAACCTGGTGGGATTGAGTTCATAACCAGAATGGGAGCAGTCCTATCAGGGCATTAGAATTCAAGAGAGCTAATTTGGGGGAATTAAAAAAAAATCTAGTGAGTATGGTATTGAAGGAGGGAATACTAAAGCCCAGGAGAAGGGCAGGCTGCTGGAATATCCACCATAATTAAAGCAGATTACAATTGCTCTGAGAAAAGAGGGACGCAAAGAGTTAGAATATCCAGTGCGCCCGTCGAGACTGATGGGACGGAGGCTCTGTAATGGCAGTGAGGAAATTGGGAGGGAACCCTAGAGAAATTTTTCATAATACCTATTCTTTTTTTTAAAGAGGAAATGATAATTATGACAAAAACCGGAATGGAAAGGCTGAATAAAGTAGCTATGTGAAAGGAGAGGCATTTGTGTCTCATATGGGGAAGCAAAGCTAGCAAGGCCACTAATACAAATCAGAATATATGAAGCAATAATCTGTTTTTAAACTGTTTTAAAATGAGCGGCAGGGAAAAAAAAAAAAGAAACTTAAAAAAGAAAAAACTGACACCTCTGTTAAAGTCACAAAGCAGAAAAAAATAATTTTGAACAGGTACACTGACATATTTGGAAATCAACAGAACTAGATGACAGACACAGGGTAGCTGTTAAAGAAGACAGATGACAAATTTAGACCCGACGATTTTTTTCTCTCCCTTAGGAGTGGGAAAGGGAGTGTGGAGAAGGCTTTGAATCTGTTTGATACTTTTCCTTCATTTTAATTCTATTTTTTTTAAAGGAACTACATCAGAAAGTTACCAATACCATTCTATAGTAATTAAAATAAAGTAAAGCAAAACAGACCGAGCCATAAATGAAAACTCAGGAATGTTAACAAATAAGTGAAAGTGTGATATGTGAAAAGAAGGTAGTGGCTATTAACAGGACTATAGAAATAAATCTGGAAAATACCCCTTGAAAAGCCTGAAGATATCACTTTAATGAAATTAAAAATTGTCCCACTCTATTTGACACATCTGTGAGCCTAACAGCAGCACCACTCACAAAAATAGCTGTACAGCAGATAGTCCTGGGCAGGTCCACCTGATGGCCTGTGAATTAAGTACATATGTCAATCAGCTGGCATCTCATATTTATGGAACATTCATGATGTGCAGAGCATTGGTTACCCTTTATGGGCAATTTCTACCTTCAAGAAGTATGAGGCTACTTGAAAACAAAGTAACACATGTATACAAATAGTTACTAGCATAAAGCAGTATAGGCTAAGCACACATCAGGCTCAGGAGAACGCAGCACAGCTGCGACCCAAGTTTAGAATTCAGGTATAGAAGACTATAGAATTATAGGCTGGAGTAGAAAGGCAGAATTATCCAACATTATTTTTTTAAAGGTGGAGTTAGGAGAGGGCAAGTAGTTTATCAATCTACCTGGAGTAGAAGAATTTGAAAGTGGGAACTGAGATTTCACCAAAAATAAAAAAGTAATTGAGAATGGATTATAAACCTGAAAGTGAAATGCAAAATAATAAAACATCTAGAAGAAAACATAAGAAAATATTGACATATTGTCATGATCTTGGGGACTTTTTAAACAAGATACAACAAAGCACTAAACATAAAATATACATTAGTTGAACTACATTAAAATTAAGAACTTCTCAATCAAAAGCAGCCATTAAGAGAGTAAAAAAGCAAGTCACAGACTGAGAGAAGGTATCTGCTATCTATCTACATATCTACACATACATGTCATATATATACACGTATCTACACATCTACACATATACATGTCATATATATACACGTATCTACACATCTACACATATACATGTCATATATACACATGTATTTTTATATATGTACATATATTTGGAAATATATGTAAACTATCTGGCAAACAACTTATATATACAATATATAAAAAGCTTCTATTAAAAAAAGAAAAAGTTGCCAAATTAAAAAAATGGGAAAAGACTTGAACAGGCACTTCACAAAAAATGATATCCAAATGGCTAACAAGCATAGGAAAAGGTGATCAATGCAATTAGCAGAAAAACAAAAATTAAAATCATAATGAGATGTTACTACACACCTACTGATACGGGAGGGGGCAGGGAAGTGCTGGGTAGAGAGAGGCAGGTCCCTGGCTAGGGCTCCACTCCCACGGACCTAGGTGAGGACAGGCACTCCTGCTTTCGCACCCAAATGTTGCATTTTCCAAGACCATCCTGGCCTGCCACACCCCTACCCTGTGTCTATAAACACCTGAGACCTGGACGGGTACAGTGGCTGATGCCTGTAATCCCAGCACTTTGGGAGGCCAAGGTGGGTGGATAATGAGGTCAAAAGATTGAGACCATCCTGGCCAACATGGTGAAACCCCGTTTCTACTAAAAATTAGCTGGGCGTGGTAGTGCTGCCTGTGGTCCCAGCTACTTGGGAGGCTGAGGTAGGAGAATTGCTTGAACCCGGGAGGCGGAGGTTGCAGTGACCCAAGATCCTGCCACTGCACTCCAGCCTGGTGACAGAGCGAGACTTCGTCAAAAAATAAAAATAAGAAAAAAGAAAAAACCCAAGACCCTAGCAGGCAGACACACAGGCAGCCAGACGTCAAGACGAATACATCGGCGGAAGAAGACACAAGTAGCTGTTTGGTGAGAGGCTGATGTGGAAGCACACTGGCGGAAGAGCACACCACAGACGCCAGCACTCAAGCAGGCCATCAACTGATGGGATGAGGCAGAGTTTGACCTGGGCAATGGGAGAAGCGCCTGGGCACTGAGCAGCCCAACTCCAGAGAAAAAACCGTCTCCCTTCTGCCTCCCCCTTTGGCGAAGACTACTTCCACTCAATAACACCTTGTACTCATTCTCCAAGCCCACGTGTGATAGGATTCTTCCACTACACCAAGGCAGGAACTCAGGATACCGAAAGCCCTGTCCTTGAGAGAAGGTAGTGGGTCTAATTGAGCTGGTTAACAAGCTGCCTATAGATGGCAAACTAAGAGAGTACCCTGTAACACACACCCCCTGGGGCTTCAGCTGTAAACATTCACCCCTAGACACTGCTCTCAGGTTGGAGCCCCACAGCCTCCCCGTCTGTATGCTTCACTAGAGGTCTGGGCAGCGGGGCACCGAAGAAGCAAACCACACCCTCATCATATGCCCTGCAAGGGGCCAAGGGAACCTTCCTGTTTCACTATCAGAATGGTGAAAATTGAAAGGACTTACAATACCAAGTGTTGGCAAAGATGTGGGTGGAACAAATGGAATTCTATGTATTACTTGCTGGTTGGAGTAAAAATTGCTTAAACTCCTTTGGAAACTATTTGGTAATTTCTATAAAGCCAAACATTTATACACTCTACCAGAAATTCTACTTCTAGGAATACACCCAACAGAAATGAGTGCTTATGTTCACATACACACACACGTACAGAAATATTCATAGCAGTTTTTTACAGTACCCCCCAAAGAGGAAACCATTTGTTCATAAATAAAAAAAAAAAAAAGTAAATTATGATATATACACAAGATAGAGCACTATGAGTATTGAAAACGAACAGCTCTACATAATGGTATCTTATTATGCCCAGTGAATAAAGGAAGCCAGACATAAGGGTACATGTTGTATAACTGCATTCATGTGAAATTAAAAACAGGAAAAACCAATCCATGTTGATTATGGTTAGAATAGTGGTCACCCTTGGGAGTATAGTCTGGAAGGGGGAATGAGAGAGCTTTCTGGGGGATTGGTAACTTGGATTCAGTAATGGCTTCTTGGGTGGATGCATCTGTAAAACATTTACTAAATCTTTATACTTAAGATTTGTGCCCTTAATTGTATGTAATTCACACCTCAATTTAAATGGAGGTATCAGAAAAAAAACAATTGAAGAGGAAATGAAGAACAAAAAATATAAATATTTATTCTTTCTTACATCCCCTTCAGGATTTAGGAGTCAGATTATGGAAAGTACCTAATCACAGGATGAGGAAGCTGATTCTGTTTTGTTGGCAATAATAAGCTGCTGCAAACTTTTTGGGCAAAGTTGATATTTTAGGAAGATTAACTTTACATGTAAATATGGAGAAAAAAATTGGAAAAGAGGGGGAAAGGGAAACAAAGAAAGTCATTAAGAAGCAGTTATGGGCCGGGTGCAGTGGCTCACGCCTGTAATCCCAGCACTTTGGGTGGATTATGAGGTCAGGAGTTCGAGACCAGCCTGGCCAATATGGTGAAACACATCTCTGCTTAAAATACAAAAAATTAACTGGATGTGGTGGCTGGTGCCTATAGTCCCAGCTACTTGGGAGGCTGAGGCAGCAGAATGGCGTGAACCTGGGAGGCGGGGCTTGCAGTGAGTTGAGATCACACCACTGCATTCCAGCCTGGGGGACAAAGCGAGACTCCGTCTCAAAAAAAAAAAAAAAAAAAAAAAAAATTAGCCGGGCGTGATGGCATGTGCCTGAAGTCCCAGCTACTGGGGAGGCTGAGGCAGAAGAATGGCTTGAACCCGGGAGGCAGAGGTTGCAGTGAGCCGAGATCATGCTACTGCACTCCAGCCTGGGTGACAGAGCAAGACTCCGTCTCAAGAAAACACAAACAAACAAAAGAAGCAGTTATGAAAATCCAGCAAGAATTCCATCATGTGTACATTGTACATGAAATAGTCTGTTTTCCCACCTTAGGGTACAATAATAAATGAATTTTAATTTTTCAGTCAGTCAGTTGAGATCCCATTTACATGTATTTTAGGAACTGTAGTATTTCACTTTTGAGGTTCACCCAATTCTGAATTGTCCAGGAACTCTGGGGGATTGCACTGTTCAAAGTACGGCAGAACTGCATCACACTTCAGCCGCTAAGTGTCACTGCTGGAAGACTGGTTCTGCACTTGCAGGGATACAGAGGGGGCATGCATGCCTTCCCTGGGGAAGCAAAGTAATACATTTTTTAATTCAATTTCATTTGGTTAGCTATTTTTTTCTTCAAACCTCAACACTGTTCTATGGTGGCTGGATCCAGATGGCCTTCCGGACTCAGGCATAGGTTGTGCTGAAATCAGTTCTCCAATCCAATCCTTAGGTGATTGTGTTGAGTTGAAGTCACAGACCAGGCCCCTGTACTCACTAGTAGGTATTTCTTTGGGGGCTTTTTAGACCTCTTCTGTCAGTGCACCTTGGACAGAGCAACTGCAGTGGGACATGAGAGCTACCTATCACCTTGAATCTTGGAGAACCAGAGAGCTTTGATCTCCTTATAAAAATTGCTCAACTCTTTCCAGAACTTTCTATACTTAAGGACCTTACATGGCACCATCTTTTTCAAGCCACTATACAGTTTGCTATGGGCCTTTCCCTACGGTAAGACACCTTCACGTTCTTCCTCACACATTGTTAACAAGAAGGGTCCATTCAGGTGAGGCCTATCATGATGATAAAAATCTGCCCCAAAACTATTTCATATTTTCATTTGTGGGCAGAGAAACAGCTGAAATCATTTCTAAAATTACACCTTATCAGGTAAGTAAAGCATTATATAAATAGCCTTTGCTAAAAAAAGATAAAAAATTTAAAAAATGGAAAAATCAAACAACCTAACCTAAGTTCATTTGCTTCTATTTAGTATATGATAAGTGACTAAAAATTCTTATCCATCATATGCTAAAACAATAGCTGGCCTATTTTCTATAAAGAAAAATTAAACTAGAATTTATGACTACTTAAAGAGGCTAAAATAAAAATAAAATAAGCAATTAAATTAACGTGTAGATGGTATAGAGGGATAAAAAGTAGACTTGGGGCCGGGCACGGTTGCTCACACCTGTAATCCAAGCACTTTGGGAGGCCGAGGTGGGTGGATCACAAGGTCAGGAGATCGAGACCATCCTGGCTAACACAGTGAAACCCCGTCTCTACTAAAAATGCAAAAAATTAGTCAGGTGTGGTGGCAGGTGCCTGTAATCCCAGCTACTTGGGAGGCTGAGGCAGAAGAATGGCATGAATCCTGGAGGCGGAGCTTGCAGTGAGCTGAGATAGTGCCACTGCACTCCAGCCTGGGTGACAGAGCAAGACTCCGTCTCAAAAAAAAAAAATAATAATAATAATAAAATAAATAAATAAAAAAAATAAAAGGAGACTTGGGACTCGAAAAATTGAATTCAAATCATGTTTCTGCTATTTATTAGCTGTGTGAGCTTATCAGTTTATTAATTTCTGAGCCTCAGTTTTAAAACATGAAAAACAAAACATGTTCAAAAAGTTACTGTGAGACCATTATGAAAGCATCTAGCACACAGCTGGTCTAATATCAAAATGTCAGTATTTTTTTTTTTTTTTTTTTGAGACGGAGTCTTGCTCCCTCGCTCAGGCAGGAGCGCAGCGGCATGATTTCTGCTTACTGCACTCTCCACCCGCCCCCTCGCCTCTCTCCCAGGCTCAAGTGATTCTTCTGCCTCAGCCTCCCGAATAGCTGGGATTACAGACATGCGCCATCACACCCGGCTGATTTTTGTATTTTTGTATTTTTAGTAGAGACAGGGTTTCGTCATCTTGGCCACGTGGTCTTGAACTCCTGATCTCAGATGATCTGCCCACTTCCACCTCCCAAAGTGCTGGGATTACAGGCGTGAGCCACCACGCCTGGCCAGTCAGTGTTTCTAAACTGAAACCTGTCTGGGGATGGGAGAATAAGTTTTTTAACAGATGAGTTTCAAGGTGAGTAGTTAAGTCCTTATTTGTTTATTCATTTGCCTT
The DNA here is from genome assembly GCF_003255815.1 of Theropithecus gelada. Lineage (NCBI taxonomy): Eukaryota > Metazoa > Chordata > Mammalia > Primates > Cercopithecidae > Theropithecus > Theropithecus gelada. The sequence continues at coordinate 115,478,272 of NC_037668.1, forward strand.
CATTAGTAATTTGGACAATGAAGCAAACCAGATAAAAGTGACAGTAAATTGCGAAGTAAATTGTGGGATAAATTGTAAGGTATAGTTTTAAAAGAACATAAAATGCTTGAAATAGGTGGTCATTTTTTTAGGCCTGTCATAGGTAAATTTGATGAGGTGGAAGAAAATGCCTCAGACTATTTGAAACAAACCTATAGTCCTTGGAACTCAGTGTAGGAGTCAGAAATCTGTGTATCTTAAAAGGCTGGGCTATCATATTTGCATCCACTTCAACACTGTAAGGAAAAGGAAAACACAGACTGGATTCAGAGCAGAACGATTCCAAATGGTTAATGGAAAGAATTTACCACGAAGAGATGAATGTCTGTGCAATTGTGTTGAAAGATGGCAGGGGTCTCGGTCTGGTATTTGGCAAAGGTCTTCAAGTGTTTGGGATGAGGAAAAAGAAAATTAACTGAGGACAGGAATAAAATTAACCTGGTATAAAATAGCATTATTTAAGAAAAAAGAACTAAACTTTGGCTATATAACATTTAGGCTGGATTTTAGGGAACAAAAATGTCCTTTCTGACCGTGGGAACCTCATTTAGGAGAAAAATAACATTAAACGGAAAAATAACCCATGAAAAGATGAGTAATTGTCATCTTCCAGAAGATTTTGAAATTATTTTCTGCCAAATAGAATTTGTTAAGTCTTCTTATCTATGCAGCTGACTCCCTGCTGTAGTCTCTGGGATCTCCAATCCATTGATCCATCCTTTTAGTGTCCCTTTACCCTTGGTGACCTCACTTCCTTCATTTTCTAGTTTAAATTCCAAGTTCAGTTACTATAAGTATTCCCTGGCTTATGGATCTACCTCTCTTGCCCATCTCTAGTTCTCTCTCCTACGGTCAAAGTGACCGTCTGGCTTATGGATCTACCTCTCTTGCCCATCTCTAGTTATCTCTCCTACGGTCCAAGTGACCATTTTAAAACGTAAGTGAGGAAAGTCAATTCCTTGCTCAAATATTCTAGTAGTTCCCCCATTGGCTGTTAGAAATATATACAAAAAAGTCAGTAGCTACAACAGAGAATGCTAAACTTGATATTTTCACATTAATCTAGCATCCTCAAATGGGAGTGAGTGCTCTCCTCTTAGGAGTTTTCCAGCAGAGGCAAATAAAAAATTTCTTTAGAGGAAAGCATCTTCACTTTGGAGCTTTGTTATTTCCGTAGATGAAATCACATAAATATGAACCCATTATTTACTAAAAAAAACCCCTCCAAACATACAAGGAAACAAACCACCATGAATGGACGTCAGTGGAAACAACAAAGATCCAGACTCACAAAGACTTCATATATTAAGTTGGTACATATAAAATATAAAATAAATACACATATAATGTTTAAGAAAATAAGAGGGCATAAAAGTAAGTAACTTTCCAAGAAACCTTACAAAAATCCTTGAAAGTTTTGGAGGGGGAAAAAGCCCAAACTGAGTATGTATGGATAAAAATATTGCAATTAGAAACAGATACTAATGGAGATAAAATGTATAAACTGAAAGGTAGATCTGAATAAATTATTAAGAATGCCACCCAGAGAAACAAGTAGATAGAAAACAGGAGGGAGAATGTAAGATATTGAATACAAAATGAGGTGTTCTAACAGATATCTACTAAGAGTTATAAAGAAAAATAGAGCGATTAAGAGGGTTGTAATAATCAGAGTCTACAGCTCAGAATTTCCTGGAACTGACAAAATAGAAGAATCCACAGACAAAACAAACACAATTTTGCCAAGCCACTATAACTAAGACATCCACAACTAGACACATTACAGTGTATCTGCAGATCACTGGAGACAAAGAGAAAACATCTTAGCAGCAGCCAGACAGAAAAGGTGACTTGCAAAGCAATGACAATTTTACCCGCAACAGACTTTGCATCAGTGATAATGGACACAACAAAAAACAGGAAAAAAAAAATCCATGTGTTGAAAGAAAATCCACCTAGAATTGTGTACCTAGCAAAATGTCTTAAAAAATGAGGAGCAGGGCACGGTGGCTCACGCCTGTAATCCAAGCACTTTGGGAGGCCAAGGCTGGCAGATCATGAAGTCAGGAGATCGAGACCATCCTGGCTAACACGGTGAAACCCTGTCTCTACTGAAAATACAAAAACAAAATTAGCCGGGCGCGGTGGTGGGTACCTGCAGTCTCAGCTAGTAGAGAGGCTGAGGCGGGAGAATGGCGTGAACCTGGGAGGCAGAGCTTGCAGTAAGCCAAGATCACGCCACTGCACTCGGGCCTGGGCAACAGAGTAAGACTCTATCTCAAAAAAAGGAAAAAAAAAAAAAAAGGCAAATACAAAATTTTTAGAACAAAAGTTTTTTAATCATATGTATCACTTAGCTAATCTTCATTAAAGGAATTTCTGACGAATGGACTTATTTTGAGCTCGGGAAGAATGGTTGCAATGTGAAGTAGAAAGGTATACAAACAGCCTATTAAACTCAGATACTTTAAAAAATTATGTTGTCTATATAAAGTAATTTTAAAATAAAATTTAATTTATGGAGCTTAAAAGAGATGGGATTAAAATGCTGGGCAATACTAGCCTGTAAATTAGGAGTGGGGTGGGTCATAGTAAAAGTGTTCTAAGACCTTCATATTATTCAGGATAAGACATTATTAAACTTACACTTTTGGTAAGTTAGCACACATACGTGGTGAAAATTTCAAGAGTGACCTCTAAATTATAGAAATAGGACGCATAACTTTGAAACCAGTAAAAGGTATGATGTAATATTGTAACAAATTCCCAATTACAAGAAACAAGAAGAAAAACCAGAATGGTAGAAACAAATATAAAAATGTTACTTATAAAAAATAAAAACAGACAATATGTGCAAATTAAATCAGTTTGTCATACTGGATAAAGATACAATCCAGTGATACACTATTACAATAGACACAAACGGAGTCGAAAAAAGTAGAAAGGTTGAAATTAAAAGCATGAAAAATAATAGGCAAATGCTAACCACAATAAACATGGGGTGACTGTATTAAACCAAACAAAATAGGCTTTAAGACAAAAAAGTAGCATTCCTCGGAGGATTACTTATATAATTATAATAATTTCAATTCACCAGGAATATATACCGATTCCAAGCGTGAGCTGACTAGTAAAATAACCCTAAAAACATGAAAAGGATTATGGAGTTATAAGGGGGAAAGTACAAATCACGGTTGCAGCAGCAGATTGTAACAGGCTTAACAATTTAACTCCCTCAATTATTGATAAATCAATAGACAGCACATTAGTAAAGATATAGAAAAATTTAGCTGTTATTAGCAAGTAAGATAAAATGGACATCTGTAGAATCACCTCAAAATAGACAGTACATATTATATTCAAATACATATGTGATCCTTATAAATTTACCACCCTATTAATACATACGGTGAGTCACAATTTCCTAAAAATTGGTATTACATGGATCATATTTTCTAACTGGACTGCAATTAAGTTAGAAGTCAATAATAAAGATAAATGAAAATTCCTACATTTTTAAAAATTAAAAACACCTCTAAATTACTCATGGATCAAAGCAAACATCGTAATTAAAATATAAAACTCACTTATAACTAAGTGATGATGATGACATTGTGTCTGGAATTGGTGGGTTCTTGGTCTCACTGACTTCAAGAATGAAGCTGCAGACCCTCGCAGTGAGTGTTACAGTTCTTAAGGATGGTGTGTCTGGAGTTTGTTCCTTCAGACATTCACATGTGTCTGGAACTTCTTCCTTCTGGTGGGTTCCTGGTCTGGCTGTCAGGAGTAAAGCTGCAGACCTTCCCAGTGAATGTTACAGCTCATAAAAGCAGCATGGACCCAAAGAGAGGAAGAACAAACCCTCCCCTACGTGGAAGTGGACCCAATGACATTGCCACTGCAGCCTAGGGCAGCCTGCTTTTATTACCTTATCTGGCCCCACCCACATCCTGCTGATTGGTCCATATTACAGAGAGCTGATTGGTCTATTTTACAGACAGTTGACTGGTCTGTTTTGACAGAGTGCTGATTGGTGCGTTTACAATCCCTGAGCTAGACACAGAGTGCTAGACAGAAAAGTTCTCCAGGTCCCCACTAGGTTAGCTAGAAACAGAGTTAGCTAGATACAGAGTACCAATTGGTGTATTTACAAACCTTGAGCTAGACACACAGTACTGATTGGTGTATTTACAAACCCTGAGCTAGACACAGAGTGCTGATTGGTGCGTTTACAATCCTTGAGCTAGACACAGAGTGCTAGAGGGAAAAGTTCTCCAAGTCCCCACTAGGTTAGCTAGACACAGAGTCAGCTAGATACAGAGTACCAGTTGGTGTATTTATAAACCTTGAGCTAGACACAGAGTACTGATTGGTGTATTTACAAACGTTGAGCTAGACACAGAGTGCTGATTGGTGTATTTACAATTCTCTAGCTAGACATAAAAGTTCTCCAAGTCCTCAGCAGATTAGCTAGATACAAAGTGCTGATTGGTGCACATACAATTCTCCCACTAGATATAAAAGTTCTCCAAGTCCTCATCCGGCTCAGGAGCCCAGCTGGCTTCAACTAGTGGATCCTGCACAGGGGCTGCAGGCGGAGCTGCCCGACAGTCCCAAGCCGTGCCTACACTCCTCAACCCTTGGGCTGTGGATGGGACCCCGCGCCACGGAGCAGGGGGAAGCGCCCGTCTGAGAGGCTCGGGCTGCGAGGGAGCCACCACAGTGGGGGAGCTCAGACATGGCGGACTGCCGGTCCGAGCCCTGCCCTGCAGGGAGACAGCTAAGGCCTGAGAGAATTTGAGTGCAGCGCTGGCGGGCCAGCACTGCTGGGGGACCCGGTGCAAGCTCCTCAGCTGCTGGCCCGGGTGCTAAGCCCCTCACTGCCTTGGGCCCGCGGCGCCAGCAGGCCGCTATGTGTGCAGGGCCCACCCACTATGTGTGCAGGGCGCACGCGCCTCGCACCCGCCCCGCACCCGCCCCGCACCCGCGGGAACTCGCAGTGGCGGGCTAGGGCTGGGCAAAGCAGGGGTTCCCGCCCGCCTACGCCTCTCCCTCCACACCTCCCTGCAAGCACAGGGAGGCAGCTCCGGCCTCGGCCAGCCCAGAGAGGGGTTCCCACGGTGCCGTGGCAGGCTGAAGGGCTGCTCAAGCGCTGCCAGAGTGGACGCCGAGGCCTAGGAGGCTCAGAGAGGTGAGGGCTGTCAGCACATTGTCAACTCTCAACATTACATATCAAAACTTATGTGATATGGTTGAAAACAGCCTGTGAAGGCCATTTATAACCTGAAGTGGCTACATTAGAAAAGAAGAAATGCTAAAAAAAAATTGAGTTAAGTATCAAACTGAATAATCTAGACCAGTTGTTCTCAAATGTGTGTCTGAGGTCTATGTGATACTCTTAAAAATTATAAGCCAGGGGAGGTGGCTCACGCCTGTAATCCCAGCACTTTGGGAGGCTGAGGCGGGTGGATCATGAGGTCAGGAGTTCGAGACCAGCCTGGCCAACATGGTGAAACCCAGTCTCTACTAAAACTACAAAAATTAGCCAGGCATGGTGGTGCCTGCCTATAATCCTAGCTACTGGAGAAGCTGAGGCAGGAGAATTGCTTGAACCCTGGAGGTGGAGGTTGCAGTAAGCCGAGATCGTACCATTGCACTCCAGCTCTGGGGGACAGAGGAAGACTCCGTTTTGAGGGGAAAAAAATTATCAAGGGCACCAATGAGCTTTTATTTATGTGGGTTATAACTATCATATGGAAGTAGAACTTTAAAATTTAAGACATTTATTAATTCATTTAAAAATAATAATAAACCCATTTTATATTAACCTTATATTTTAATAAAAATATACTCCCAAACGAAAGAATTTAGTAATAAGCATAGAATTATTTTACATTATTGCAAATTTCTTTAATGTCTACCTTAATAGAAGAGAACTGGATTCTCATATCTGCTTCTACATCTAATGTCCTATAATATGTTAGTTTGGTTGAAGTATATGAAGAATACCTGGCCTCACACAGACGTGTACTGGGTAAGGGAGAGTATTTTAATAGCCTTTTCGTATAATTGTGAATATTCTTTGATACTATGTCAAATCTCCACTAACGGTAATCTCTTAAAGGTTAATTGCAGTGTGGAATCTGAAACCACATCAATGAATGTTTCATAGTCTGTTACATTAAGATCTATTGGTATGTCTTGCACTTTGAATGAATCTTTTACCCATACATAATTTTGTAATATCATTTATTGATCATCTAAAAATATTCATACACCGAGTAACACAGATCTCCTGGATGTTTATGCATATTTCATTGTATTACATGGAAAAAAATGCTTGTTAATTTCACCACTGATTTCATAAAAATGGCGTTTAAGCATTGGGAAGCTGTTAAACTCACAGTGACATATATCCTAATTTTTATGTGAAAGCTCAAATTTTAACACTTGTAATATGTATTTTCAATGTTTTCATTCATTTTTGAGAAAATACCGGACAAATACTCGAAGCTAGGTATTTGTAGTTTGCCTAGTTCTTTCAAGTAAAACTGTTGTCCTGTGATGAAAATGGCTAGTTAAGGCTGCAACTCCAACAATCATGTAAGTTATTTTTTTTTTTGAGAATGGCATCATACTTTAAAATGCAGCCGAGTTGCTTTATGTGTAAATCCTGATTCGTCAGACAGAATACTAAGAAGATATGTAATCAATGATCAAGTTTTAATAAAATTAAATAGTTTTTACTGTTTCGTTAAAGACATTCCTAAGTGAACTGACATACATTTTTATAGTGAGGGTGCAGTAATGGAAATACTATCACTGCCTTGATTTGTGCTAAAGTGCCAGTGATTTTATCAACCCTAGTTTTTGTACTGCCAGTTCAATGTAACATGGTAAAAAAGTAACATCCTGGCCTGGTAATAAAAATAGTTTTGATTTTACTTCCTAAAAAGTTCCTAGGGACCCCACAGAAGTTTATAGACCATGTATTGAGAATCCAAGAGTCAGTAAACTAGCTCAAGCCAAGAGTCAAATCTTGCACCTGTTTCTGTAAATAAAGTTTTATTGGAACACACCATGCCCATTCATGTATGTTTTGTCTATGATTGCTGTCATGCTGCAATGGCATGCGCCTATTAGTTGTAAGAGACACTGTATGGTCCACAAAGCCTAAAATACTGATTACTTGGTCCTTCACAGAAAAGTCTGCCAATGTCTGAATTAGGCTGTATCAACAGAATAAATACAACAAATGCACTTGAAGGAGATAATGAAGATCAGAAGTTAATGTAAAAAGAAAATGGCATGTGATAGAAATGATGAATAAAGACAAATGGTAATTCTTCAAGAAGACTAATGAAATACAGAAATCTCTGACAAGATTGACTAAAAAAATTTAAGGGATACTTATAAGCAATAATTATAATGATAAAAAGGGGCTAAAAACGTGAAAGATTTACAACATAAAAGAAAAATACAAAATAATTTTATGCTAATGTTAACACAGAAATGATAAATATCAAGAAAAATGTGAATTACAAAATCCGACAGAAAATAAACAATTATTCATTGCACATTTAGTTAAAAATTTCACCTTGAAAAAACTAGGGACCAATGGTTTTAGGCAAGTTCGGTAGAATATTCAAAGGATGGATTATAAATTTTTCTAGAAAACAGAATAAAAGGAATATGTAATGCTAGTATTTTACCTAATTTAAAAAATAGCTAAGAACAAAATAACAAAGGTAAATTACAGTCTAGTTCAACTTATGAGTTTGACTATCCTAAACAAAGTATTAGAAAACTGCATATACTAGTATATAAGAAAGAATAATTCAGCATGACCAAGTTTAGTTTTTCCAAGTAATTCAAAGAAAGTTTAGAAACTCGATCGATATAATTACTCCAGTAATAGATCAAAGGTGAAAAACCAATATTAATTTTTTTAATAGATGCAGATAAAGCACTTGGTAAAATTCAACACTCATGATTTAAAATGCCAACAAAACTCTTAGCAAACTAGAAGTAAAATGAACTTCTCAATGTAATAATTTGTTTATAGAAAAACCTGTAATAAATATAAATCTGAATTATAAACATTTAGAAGCATTTTTTTTTTTAATCAGGAAAAAGGAAAAGGTACCCACTATTACCAGTTCTATTCCACATTCTACTGGATAATTTAACCAGTGCAATAATCCCTTCCCCTTATGAAAGTTATGAAAATTAAGAACTGACATTATTCTCAAATTATTATTTTCTACATAGGAAATATAAAATAATCTTACAGAGATATTTGGAATTAGTATCAGAGTTTGGCAAGATTGCTGAATATACAAGCAATATATCATTACAATCAATACATAAAAATAAATTACTATCTACACCTTGGCAACAAAACAGAAAACATTTTCTCTCTCTCTCTATATATGTATACATATGTATTTAATTTATGATTTCAACTGAAAATATAAGATGCCTAGGAATAAGAATAACAAAAAAGAAAAATTTTAAGATCTATTTGGGAAAAATTTTTAAACTTTATTGAAAAATCTAATAAGTGAGAAGTAAACCATGATCCTGGACAGAAAATCTCAGTAATAGAAGAATTTCGATTATTTCCAATTTTAACTATAGATTTATTCCATTATATTACATCAAAAAAATTCCAAAAAGAACTTGATAATGTATAAATTGTGAAATTTACATGTAAGTACAAAGGCCCAAGAATTTTTAAGACCCTTCTGTCCAGGTGTGGTGGCTCATACTTGTAATCCCAGCACTTTGGGAGACTGAGGCAGGTGGATCACTTGAGGTCAGATGTTTGAGACCAGCCTGGTCAACATGACAAAACCCTGTCTCTACTAAAAATACAAAAATTAGCAGGGCATGGTGGCACATGCCTGTGGTCCCAGCTATTTGGGAGTCTGAGGCAGGAGAATCACTTGAACCTAGGAGGTGGAGGTTGTAGTGAGCCGAGGTCACACCACTGCACTCCAGACTGGTGACAGAGCGAGACTCCGTCTCAAAAACCAAATAAAACAAAAAACAGACCCTTCTGAGGAATAATAAGCTAAAGGATTTTGTTCTTTTATATGTCAAGATGTATTATAAATACATAGTTTCTCAGATAATGTACTGGCACAGGGATAATCAAGTTGATCAATGCAATAGAATAGGGAACTTGCAGGGGAATCTGACATTTGGCCTGCCATAAATTATGATGATGACCAGGTTTCCTAACAGCTCACTGGGAAGTATGGATCACACAGTAAACGGTATTTATATTATTAATTATCCACATGGACAAAAATGAAATTGAATCTGTTTTATTCACAAAAACAAATTCCAGATGTATAAAAATGAAACTAGTAAAGACATAACTATACAACTTTTAGAAGAATGTATATATATTCAATATACAAATTTTGTTGCTACAAAAACAAGATTTGTGAGCTTACAATTGTTCATCAAAAATTACCATAACAAGAGTAAAAAGAAAACAAACTGGAAGATATTTGTAATATGTGTACTATGGGCTGAATTATGTCTGCACCCAAATTCATATTTGGTAGGCTTAACCTCCAATGTGATGGTATTTGGGGATAAGGCCTTTGGGAAGTAATTAGGGTTAGCTGAGGTCATGAGGGTGGGACACTCATATGGGATTAGTGCCTTCATGAGAAGAGACAGCAGACAGGTGGCTGTGTCTACCATAGCGGAGGCAGCTGTTTGCAAGTCAAGAAAAGAACCCTCACTGGAAACCGACCATGCTGGCATCCTGATCTTGGACTTCGAGCTTCTAGAACTTTGAGAAATAAATTTTCTGTTATTTAAGTCACCCAGTTTATGGCATTTTATTTTGGTAGCCTGAGCTGATTAAGACAACATATAACCAACAAAGTATTAATATCCAGTATTCACAAATAACTCTTGCAAAGTAAATATGAAACAAACAAACAAACAAACAAACTTCCAAACTGAAAAATGGATAAAGTATTTGAACAGGCATATCACAGAAGAGGAAAATCGTTTGAGAAATGTAAGAGAAAATGCTCAGACTGGGCACGGTGGCTCAGCCTGTAATCCCAGCACTTTGAGAGGTCAAGGCAGGTGGATCACTTGAGATCAGGAGTTCAAGACCAGCCCATCTCTACTGAAAAAACAAAAATTAGCTGGGCGTGATGGCATGCACCTGTAATCCCAGCTACTTGGGAGGTTGAGCAGGAGAATTGCAACCCAGGAGGCAGAGGTTGCTGTGAGTCAAGATCACGCCATTGCACTCCAGCCTGGGCAATAAGAGCAAAACTCCATCTGAAAAAAAAAAAAGGAAAAAAAAATGCTCAAAATCATGAGTGATCAGGGAAATGCAAATTATGACCATGATGAAATAGAATTCATATACACTAGATTGGCAAAAACTAGGAAGTCTGGTAATAGAAACTGCAAGTGAGGATGTGGGAAAATAGACATATTTTACTATCCAGCTAAAAATTGGCACGACCACTTTAGGAAACCACATTGTGAAATCAAACATTCTTACACCTGAGGATCTGGCAACTCTTCACCTAGATAAGGTATTCCTTACAGCAGAGGTTTAACAGTGGTGAAATGATGTGTCAAGAAGCCATAGTGTGCTGTTTGGACTGCTGAGTAGAGCTGGGAGCAGTTGCAGTTCAGATTAATGCAGGTCTGACAGTGCCATAATGTGAAATAGACTGGAAAGCTTCACCTGAGTGAATTCTTGACATATGTACAGGAGGAGATCGTTAAAGGACATGCATAGCAGCTCACTGGGAAAAGGAGGATTAAATAAAAACTGTGATATAGTCATAGAATGGAATATTATACAGCACAGAAAATGTGAAACAGGAAAAGTTCTCTTGTCCCCCTCGCAGGGCATGCAATGTGGGTGTGGCTTGCTTCTTCAGTGCCCCGCTGCTCAAACTTCTAGGGGAGCACACAGATGGGCAGGCTGTGGGACTCCAGCCCCATGGCAGTATCTAGGGGTGAAAGTACAGCTCCTGAAGCCCCAGTGGGCTTGTGTCACAGGGTGCTCTTTTAGTTTGCTGTCTACAGGTGGCTTGTGTTAACTAGCTCAATTAGACCCTCTACCTTGTCTCAAGAACAGAGGGCTTTCTGTATCCTGGGTTCTTGCCTTGGTGTACCGGAAGACTCAGATCACACATGGGCTTGGAGAATGAATGCAAGGTTTTATTGAGTGGAGGTAGCTCGGGGGAAGTGAGAAGAGGATGGAGTGAGAAGCTTTTTCCCTGGAGTCGGGCGCTCAGAGGCCTGGACTCTCCTCAGACTGCCCCAGTCAAACTCATGTCATTCTACTTCTGCCAGTCAGTGGCCTTCCAGCGTGTGGGTGCCTGTCTGTGGGTTCCTCTAGATGTCCAGTCACCCGTGTGTTCCTCCGCTGATGTGCTCCTCTCTACATCCAGCTGCCTATGTGTCTGCCTGCTAGGGTCTGGGGGGTGGGTGGTTAGGGGGCAGTGTTTATAGGCACAGGATGGAGGGCGTGGCATGCCAGGGTGGTCTTGGGAAAGCCAATATTTGAGCAGGAAAATAAAAATGCCTATCTTCACCTAGGTCCGTGGGGTGGCGCCCACGCCAGGGACCACACTCTCCTCTACTCAGCAATTACCTGCCCCACTTCTGTGTCATTTAAAGGGAACACACCCTTCTCTACCTGCACTTCTGTATCACATTGATGAATTCAAGCTACATTGATGAATTGTCAAACATACTTCAGTGATAAAATCAAGTTGCAAAAAAGATGCACGCCAGTACCATTTTTACAAAAAAAAGTCATTATAAATCAAAGCAAAGCACAATGTTGTTTAGGGATATTTATATGTAATAAAAGAGACAAGAAGAAATAAAGAAATAATGTAAAATTTAGGCTCCTGGTTGCCTCTAGAGAGAAGAAGTGGCTAGGATTGGGTGGGGTAGAACCTATGCAGTTGGTAATGTTCTTTCTTGTTCTTAAGTTGGTGGTTTACTTTATTACTGTGCTTTGAAGCATATATATATGTGAATATAGAATCTTTTAAATACATTAATATTACATAAGAATGGTTCAGGTTCAGTTATGGGTAGAGACAGAGGAGGAAGGGGAAGACGAAGAAAAAGGAAGAGAAAAAAGAGAAAGACAATTTATTCTCTTCAGAAGGAAGGGGAGAAGGAAAGTCACCTAAGTTCCTGCTTATCATGGAGTTCCACACAGGGCTTAGCTTCTAAGGTCTAATATGCAAAATTGTATTTATTTCCAATTGCTCTTAAGTACCATCTATATGGCTTTGGGTTTACTTTCCCACTCTTAATCAGTTCTAAATAGTCTGTTTTTCTCTCAGTGTTGGAAAAGATTACTGTTTTAGTTTTGTTTTCCAGAAGACCACCAAATGATTTTTTTTGGTTTGCATTTAGGAGCCAAAGCATTTTAAATAAATATGTTTTTTATTTTGTGTTTGCTAAACATATATAGGTGAACCCACATAAGTTAAGTGCATATATAATGTAATTCATCTGTACTTTATTGTTATAAGAATAGTCAAGATAGAATTATAATCTATCAAACTGTTAATCTCAACATATTTATGTCATTAGTTAGGTGCCCTGGTTTTCCTTAAGAGTATAAAATGTGAGCCAGGCGCTGTGGCTCATGCCTGTAATCCCAGCACTTTGGGAGGCCGAGGTGGGCGAATCATGAGGTCAAGAGATAGAGACCATCCTGATCAACATGGTGAAACCCCGTCTCTACTAAAAATACAAAAATTAGCTGGGCCTGGTGGTGCGCACCTGTAATCCTAGCTACTTGGGAGGCTGAGCACCATTGCAGTCCAGCCTGTGCGACAGAGCAAGACTCAAAAAAAAAAGAGTGTAAAATGTGGCTGGATGCAGTGGCTCACACCTGTAATCCCAGCACTTTGGGTGGCCAAGGCAGGCAGATTACCTGAGGTCAGGAGTTCGAGAACAGCCTGGCCAACATGGCAAAACCTCATCTCTACTAAAAATACAAAAAAATTAGCCAGACGTGGTGCATGCACCTGTAGTCCTAGCTACTAGGGAGGCTGAGGCAAGAGACTTGCTTGAACCCGGGAGGTGGAGGTTGGCAGTGAGCCGAGATCGCGCCACTGCAGTCCAGCCTGTGTGACAGAGCAAGACTCTGTCTCTATAAAAAAGAAAAAAAAAAAAAAAACCACACATACAAACAAACAAAACAACAACAACAGAAAAGGGCCGGGTGTGGTGGCTCACGCCTATAATCTCAGCAATTTGGGAGACTGAGGCAAGTGGATCACAAGGTTAGGAGATCAAGACCATCCTGGCTAACATGGTGAAACCTTGTCTCTACCAAAAAAAAAAAAAAAAAAAAAAATTAGCCAGGCATGGTGGCAGGCTACTCAGGAGGCTGAGGCAGGAGAATGGCGTGAACTTGAGAAGCAGAGTTTGCAGTGAGCCGAGATTGCGCCACTGCACTCCAGCCTGGGCAACAGAACAAGACTCCATCTCAAAAAAAAAAAAAAAAAAGAGTATAAAATGTTAGAGCCAGAATGGACTAAAACATATGACAGGTGCACTAAATGTTTGCTGAGGGGAAGAAAAAGATAAGATGGGACCATAGATATCATGAAGTCCAGTGGCTTTTGACTGTTTTTGATTTCAACTCACAGTAAGAAGTACATTACATATTATGTCCCACTAAACACACACACAGAGTACATAACTGAAACAAAAGTTATACAAAACAGGATCCACCCTTTCTACATGCAATTAACTGATGGTTTCCATTCTAATTTATTCTAGTATATGTTTTTTAAATTACTAGTTGTTACTTATTATAATAGATTAATCTCATGACCCTCAGAAAGGCCATGCCATGCTTTGAAAAACACTGAACTAACATTCTTAAAGAAAAGAATTTTAAACCCAGAATTTCATATCCAGCCAAACTAAGTTTCATAAGTGAAGGAGAAATAAAATCCTTTACAGATAAGCAAATGCTTAGAGATTTTGTCACCACTAGGCCTGCCTTACAAGAGACCCTGAAGGAAGCACTAAACATGGAAAGGAACAACCGGTACCAGCCATGGCAAAAACATGCCAAAATGTAAAGACCATTGAGGCTAGGAAGAAACTGCATCAACTAACGAGCAAAATAACCAGTTAATATCATAATGGCAGGATCAAGTTCACACATAACAATCTTAACCTTAAATGTAAATGGACTAAATGCTCCAATTAAAAGACACAGACTGGCAAACTGGATAAAGAGTCAAGACCCATCAGTCTGCTGTATTCAGGAGACCCATCTCACACGCAGAAACATACATAGGCTCAAAATAAAGGGATGGAGGAAGATTTACCAAGCAAATGGAGAACAAAAAAAAGCGGGAGTTGCAATACTAGTCTCTGATAAAACAGACTTTAAACCATCAAAGATCAAAAGAGACAAAGAAGGCCATTACATAATGGTAAAGGGATCAATTCAACAGGAAGAGCTAACTATCCTAAATATATATGCACCCAATACAGGAGCACCCAGATTCATAAAGCAAGTCCTTAGAGACTTACAAAGAGACTTAGACTCCCATACAATAATAATGGGAGACTTAAACACTCCACTGTCAACATTAGACAGATCAACTAGACAGAAAGTTAACAAGGATATCCAGTAATTGAACTCATCTCTGCAGCAAGCAGACCTAATAGACATCTATAGAACTCTCCACCCCAAATCAACAGAATATATATTCTTCTCAGCACCACATCGTACTTACTCCAAAATTGACCACGTAATTGGAAGTAAATCACTCCTCAGCAAATGTACAAGAACAGAAATTATAACAAACTGTCTCTCAGACCACAGTGCAATCAAACTAGAACTCAGGACTAAGAAACTCAATCAAAACCGCTCAACTACATGGAAACTGAACAACCTGCTCCTGAATGACTATTGGGTACATAACGAAATGAAGGCAGAAATAAAGATGTTCTTTGAAACCAATGAGAACAAAGATACAACATACCAGAATCTCTGGGACACATTTAAAGCAGTGTGTAGAGGGAAATTTATAGCACTAAATGCCCACAAGAGAAAGCAGGAAAGATCTAAAATTGACACTCTAACATCGCAATTAAAAGAACTAGAGAAGCAAGAGCAAACACATTCGAAAGCTAGCAGAAGGCAAGAAATAACTAAGATCAGAGCAGAACTGAAGGAGATAGAAACACAAAAAATCCTCCAAAAAATCAATGAATCCAGGAGTTGGTTTTTTGAAAAGATCAACAAAATTGACAGACCACTAGCAAGACTAATAAAGAAGAAAAGAGAGAAGAATCAAATCGATGCAATTAAAAATGATAAAGGGGATATCACCACCGACCCCACAGAAATACAAACTACCATCAGAGAATACTATAAACACCTCTACGCAAATAAACTGGAAAATCTAGAAGAAATGGATAATTTCCTGGACACTTACACTCTTCCAAGGCTAAACCAGGAAGAAGTTGAATCCCTGAATAGACCAATAGCAGGCTCTGAAATTGAGGCAAGAATTAATAGCCTACCAACCAAAAAAAGTCCAGGACCAGATGGATTCACAGCTGAATTCTACCAGAGGTACAAGGAGGAGTTGGTACCATTCCTTCTGAAACTATTCCAATCAATAGAAAAAGAGGGAATCCTCCCTAACTCATTTTATGAGGCCAACATCATCCTGATACCAAAGCCTGGCAGAGATACAACAAAAAAAGAGAATTTTAGACCAATATCCCTGATGAACATCGATGCAAAAATCCTCAATAAAATACTGGCAAACCGGATTCAGCAACACATCAAAAAGCTTATCCACCATGATCAAGTGGGCTTCATCCCTGGGATGCAAGGCTGGTTCAACATTCGCAAATCAATAAACATAATCCAGCATATAAACAGAACCAAAGACAAGAACCACATGATTATTTCAATAGATGCAGAAAAGGCTTTTGACAAAATTCAACAGCCCTTCATGCTAAAAACGCTCAATAAATTCGGTATTGATGGAACGTACCTCAAAATAATAAGAGCTATTTATGACAAACCCACAGCCAATATCATACTGAATGGGCAAAAACTGGAAAAATTCCCTTTGAAAACTGGCACAAGACAGGGATGCCCTCTCTCACCACTCCTATTCAACATAGTGTTGGAAGTTCTGGCTAGGGCAATCAGGCAAGAGAAAGAAATCAAGGGTATTCAGTTAGGAAAAGAAGAAGTCAAATTGTCCCTGTTTGCAGATGACATGATTGTATATTTAGAAAACCCCATTGTCTCAGCCCAAAATCTCCTTAAGCTGATAAGCAACTTCAGCAAAGTCTCAGGATACAAAATTAATGTGCAAAAATCACAAGCATTCTTATACACCAGTAACAGACAAACAGAGAGCCAAATCATGAATGAACTTCCATTCACAATTGCTTCAAAGAGAATCAAATACCTAGGAATCCAACTTACAAGGGATGTAAAGGACCTCTTCAAGGATAACTACAAACCACTGCTCAGTGAAATAAAAGAGGACACAAACAAATGGAAGAACATACTATGCTCATGGATAGGAAGAATCAATATCGTGAAAATGGCCATACTGCCCAAGGTAATTTATAGATTCAATGCCATCCCCATCAAGCTACCAATGAGTTTCTTCACAGAATTGGAAAAAACTGCTTTAAAGTTCATATGGAACCACAAAAGAGCCCGCATCTCCAAGACAATCCTAAGTCAAAAGAACAAAGCTGGAGGCATCACGCTACCTGACTTCAAACTATACTACAAGGCTACAGTAACCAAAACAGCATGGTACTGGTACCAAAACAGAGATACAGACCAATGGAACAGAACAGAGTCCTCAGAAATAATACCACACATCTACAGCCATCTGATCTTTGACAAACCTGAGAGAAACAAGAAATGGGGAAAGGATTCCCTATTTAATAAATGGTGCTGGGAAAATTGGCTAGCCATAAGTAGAAAGCTGAATCTGGATCCTTTCCTTACTCCTTATACGAAAATTAATTCAAGATGGATTAGAGACTTAAATGTTAGACCTAATACCATAAAAATCCTAGAGGAAAACCTAGGTAGTACCATTCAGGACATAGGCATGGGCAAAGACTTCATGTCTAAAACACCAAAAGCAATGGCAGCAAAAGCCAAAATTGACAAATGGGATCTCATTAAACTAAAGAGCTTCTGCACAGCAAAAGAAACTACCATCAGAGTGAACAGGCAACCTACAGAATGGGAGAAAATTTTTGCAATCTACTCATCTGACAAAGGGCTAATATCCAGAACCTACAAAGAACTCAAACAAATTTACAAGAAAAAAACAAACAACCCCATCAAAAAGTGGGCAAAGGATATGAACAGACATTTCTCAAAAGAAGACATTCATACAGCCAACAGACACATGAAAAAATGCTCATCATCACTGGCCATCAGAGAAATGCAAATCAAAACCACAATGAGATACCATCTCACACCAGTTAGAATGGCAATCATTAAAAAGTCAGGAAACAACAGGTGCTGGAGAGGATGTGGAGAAATAGGAACACTTTTACACTGTTGGTGGGATTGTAAACTAGTTCAACCATTATGGAAAACAGTGTGGCGATTCCTCAAGGATCTAGAACTAGATGTACCATATGACCCAGCCATCCCATTACTGGGTATATACCCAAAGGATTATAAATTATGCTGCTATAAAGACACATGCACACGTATGTTTATTGCGGCACTATTCACAATAGCAAAGACTTGGAATCAACCCAAATGTCCATCAGTGACAGATTGGATTAAGAAAATGTGGCACATATACACCATGGAATACTATGCAGCCATAAAAAAGGATGAGTTTGTGTCCTTTGTAGGGACATGGATGCAGCTGGAAACCATCATTCTTAGCAAACTATCACAAGAACTGAAAACCAAACACCGCATGTTCTCACTCATAGGTGGGAACTGAACAATGGGATCACTTGGACTCAGGAAGGGGAACATCACACACCGGGGCCTATCATGGGGAGGGGGGAGGGGGGAGGGATTGCATTGGGAATTATACCTGATGTAAATGACGAGTTGATGGGTGCAGCACACCAACATGGCACAAGTATACATATGTAACAAACCTGCACGTTATGCACATGTACCCTACAACTTAGAGTATAATAATAATAAATAAATTAAAAAAAAAATCCCACAAAGCTGACATTATATAGTAAAGTTTCAGGGATACGGGAGCTATTTAAAAAAAAAAAAAAAAAAAAAAAAAAAAAGGAAAAACACTGAACTGATTTATCACTCATTTTACAGATGAGGCAACTGAGCCTCCAGCAGGTTTATAGAAAGAATGATTTTGAAAAGTGGTATGTGTTCGTGTGTCTAGAATAAGCTAACATGAAGCTAGTTTTTAATGTACCCTGATCATTGACATAACCTTACATATTGTATCTTTGTTTCCTCTTCTTATATACCCACAGCCCAACATTTGTCAAGTATGTCACTGTCTCATGAGATCAGATTAATCCAGTGGAATTTATTCTGAATAAGCCATGCTAAGCACTAGCTAGTATCTTCTCCTTGTTTGCAAATCAATCTCTTGATGGCTTTCCAATTTTTTTTCCAGGTATTAAAGTTAAATCTACAGAGCTATCTTTTTAAAAAAACAATGTTGTGATAAAACGACCAGCAATACAAAGCAGTCCCTGGATCTGTGACTTTACACATTTATTTCATTACTTAAGCTGGAACTGAAAAATGCTTTGAAGTCCAAACACAAGTTTGTGTTTGCATTCTCTGATGAAACCCATAACATACTGGCAAAACATCAGTTAAAAGAAAAAAGTCTTAAGCTCAATTTTTATGTATTTATTTTTTACTTCCTATATGCATCTTCACAGATCTGTGTCTAGATGGTTAACAGGTCATCACTCTTTCTAAAGAATATCCAAAATACATTATTCCATGCTTAGTTTCAAAGGTGATTTTTAGTTTAAATTTATACGTGAATTCAAATAACTCACAGGTGGATTCCTTTTTTGTTACTGTTCTCATTACCATGATTATTATCAGCAATTATACTGTTATTTTTAACCAAATATAGATTAATTTTTTTGCTTTCCCAGTCCAAAGCAAATGCACAGGAAAGGGAAGGAAATGCTTACAGTTTGAAGATCTGTACAGGGATTGGTGGTCCATTCTTCCAGGGTAAAGGCATGTTACTACTGCTCCTCAACAGTCTGGCATCATACGGAATTGAGGTAGAAGGTAAGACTCGACTCCAGAGGCAGGGCTTGGACACCAGACCAGATTGAGGACTAGCTAAAACAGGGAAGAGGAGAAACCACTTCTCTGTAAGACCTGGACACCAGTTTGCTAAGTTAGTTTGCCAAGTTAGTTTGCCATTGCCATGGCAACACCTGGAAGTTACTGTCCCTTGCCATGGCAGTGACTCAATGATCTGTGTATTAGTCTAATATAGTTAATGAAGACGTACATGAGACTAGTTAATTTATAAAGGAGGTTTAATGGACTCACAGTTGCACACGGTTGGGGAGACCTCACAATCATGGTGGAAGACGAAGGAAGAACAAAGTTAACATCTTACATGGTGGCAGGCAAGAGAGCTTGTGCAGGGGAGCTCCTCTTTATAAAACCATCAGATCTCATGAGACTTACTCACTATCATGAGAACAGCACAGGAAAGATCTGCCCCCATGATTCAATTACCTCCCACGGGGTCCCTCCCACGACACATGGGAATTATTACTATTCAAGGTGAGATTTTTGTGGGGACACAGAGACAAACCATATCAATCTGGAAGTTACCACCTTTTGTCTAAGAATTTGTGCATAATTCATCCTTAATTTGCATATAATTAAAAATGGGTATAAATATGACTGCAGAGTTGCCTCTGAGCTGCTACTCTGGGCACACTGCCCTGTGGGTTAGCAGCAATACCTCTGCTGCTGCTGTACACTGCTGCTTCAATAAAAGTTGCTGTCTAACACCACCAGCTCACCCTTGAATTCTTTTCAGAGTGAGCCAAGAACCCTCCCAGGCTCAGCCCCAGTTTTGGGGCTCCCCTGCCCTGCATCAGAATGGCCACTCGTAAAGGGAAATAGTGTATAACTTAAAACTTTTTGAAGGTTCATAGACTGGCTCCTGACTCTAAGTGCTTTTTGAAAGTACTTACTGTTTTTGCACTTCTGTATCCTATGAGCTAACATGATGCTTTCCACATAGTAAATTGTCAATAAATGCATATTTAATTTTGCAAAGCAGTCTTAGAATATTGTTCTGGAGAAGACCTTGAAAACGCTTCACTGTACAGGTGAGGAAAGTAAGGGGAAGTGAGATCAGTTTTCTCCCCTAGGTTTTGTGGCTTGGAAGTGGCAGCACTGAAAAAGTGGAGCTCTTTTTTTCTAAGTCATGTTACCTCTTAACTTTGAATTCTTTCCATGTTCTCAAAGGGACTCACAAAAAACAAATGAAATATTCCTCTGATCATTGTCTTTTATCAGTTTTAACAATTAACTTTGAAGTCTCTTTATCTACATGTAGCAAAACCTCTTTTTTCCCTGAGTGATTGTATCTAATAGTAAAACTGATTAAGCATTCCTTCTCTCTTCCAGTAAAACACTTCTATCTCCCTAAAAAAGAAAATACAAAAAAATTACTCATACTAGTGATGATCTGTTTAAAAGTTCGAATATACTTAGCCTAGTCTTTCTGTCTCAATCTATCCTGTATTTATAATTGTTTAGCATTGGCCGGGTACGATGGCTCATGCCTGTAATCCCAGAACTTTGGGAGGCCAAGGTGAGTGGATCACCTCAGGTCAGGAGTTTGAGACCAGCCTGGCCAACATGATAAAACCCTGTCTCTACTAAAAATACAAAAATTAGCCGGAGGTGGAGGCTGCAGTGAGCTGAGATTGTGTCACTGCACTCCAGCCTCTAATAATAATAATAATAATAATAATAATAATTGTTTAGCATTATGGCCATATGTTTAAAAAGTCCCTATTCATCAAATAAGCATTGATATAGTCACTACATTGTCCTTAATTAAAGATGAGAAATTTGTACATTTTAAAAGTCTTTATAGAAAACTTTGAAGTAATTTTTCCATGTAGTTAGAAATTCAAATAATCAAAATTCTATATTCTCTGTAATTTTTTTTTTTTTTTTTGAAATGGAATCTCGTTCTGTCACCCAGGCTGGAGTGCAGTGGCATGATCTCGGCTCACTGCAACCTCCGCCTCCTGGGTTCAAGCAATTGTCCTGCCTCAGCCTCCTGAGTAGCTGGGATTACAGGTGTGCACCACCACACCCAGCTAATTTTTCATATTTTAGTAGAGACGGGGTTTCACCATGTTGCCCAGGCTGGTCTCAAACACCTGAGCTCAGGAAATCCACCTGCCTAGGCCTCCCAAAGTGCTGGGATTACAGGCATGAGCCAGTGTGCCTGGCCCTTGCAAATTCTCTTTTTATTTATGTTTTGTTTTTGCTTTTGGTTTTTAAATATAGAGATGGGATCCTACTATGTTGCTCAGGCTGGTCTCAAATTCCTGGCCTCAAGTGATCCTCTCACCTTGGCCTTCCAAAGTGTTGGGATTACGCGTGTGAGCCACCACACTCAACCTGAAAATTCTAGTTAAGTATGGTTTGAACTACTGCGTTTCTTTTGTCATGTTTGAATATTTTTTGTCACTTGCACTTTGATTTTAGAGGCAATGCACATTGAAAACAAGACATATATTAAGCCCTATTATTTACTTGAATCTCGTAGGAACACAAGATGAATGTTACAAAACAAGATTTAACCTTGCATATCAGGAAATAAAATAAGTTTCCAGGGTGAGACATGCAAGTCGATGGAAATTAGACAGGGAAAGATCATTTCAAATAAGAATTATATAGGGAGATTCCGGGATGGACAGAATTGTTTGGACAAGAGGTTTAAGGTTTACAGGTATCAAAGGTATACAGAAATAGGTGTGGTCTCTGTGGTGGTCAAGAAGGAAGGTGGCATGGGCAGAGCAAGGGTCTCAGAATTGATGAAGGCAATGATAAACAATAAAAGCAATATTTATATAGCACTTGTAAGCATTATCACACTTAGCCTGCACAATACTTCTAGAGGTGAGTACCACTGCCATTGCTATCTAAGATCTGAGGGCTCAGAGAGGACAAGAGTTTGCCAAAATCACAGTGCAAGTACGGGACAGAACCCTCTGATAGATTAAACTCTGGGAGCAAAAAATGCCAATGGCTTGACTCTGTTCTAAGAAAAAGTTCCAGCTCTTTTCATTTGTCCCCTCCTCTTCCTCCTTCTCCTCTTTGTCATTATTATTTTTAATCTGAGAATTCCAATTGTTTGAATATTAACCTGGTCAATAGTAGGTGATGTTATGCATTGTATTCTAGACACATTTCCCAGTACCCAGGACCTATCTCTTTTGGGCTGGTTATCTTCTTCTCAGAGATTTGTTATTTCTGAGAATTTCTTGATGGAAGAAGCATCTTTTATTGTTTGGGACCTGTGAGCATGGGCCCCATGTGCCCCCCATGCCCAGCAGTACTAGGGAATATGAGTGAAGGTCTGTGGCGCTTAAGGCATCCAAACAGCAACACTGAAGATCCATTCTGAATGATGTGAGAAAAACGTATTTCTGTGCAAATCAAAAACTAACAAAATGAAGCCCTCAGGATGAAATAATTCCTCAATCAAAAATCACTTTGGTGGAAATATGTACTGACACCTGGATTTGCAAGAAAAAAAAATATGAGACTGAAAAAGAATTAGAGTTCCCTTTCAATTAATAAATCTTGGCTACTGTTGGTAGCACTGAGTTTTGTTTTCCAAATGAAGTTTAAAACTATATTTTGTAAAAATGCAAGTTGACAGGTATTTAAACTCGTCCACCTCCTTCGAGCACTTTCCCTAGGATCTGTTTTAATCTGGTCTTTTTAACCATGTGCATGCCATATGTACATTCCACCCAGGACCACGGTCAGGGGCGATTCCACAGTGATCAGTCTAGCAGCATGCTGTTTACCTCTTGTCCTTCAGGCTGAAAAAGGTGCCCTTTTGTCAGAGTAGACTACCTCTGGACAGTCCATAGATTATAGAGAAAAATAAAACCCCCAAATGACTAAAAATAAAACCTTGTAATGACTAAAAGTTAGAAACAACCATAAGAAGGAGAAATACAGTGGGGAGAAGAATATTGTGGATTTTCTTCTTGGGAATTTTGAGAAACCTTTCTTTTTCTTAAGACGCAGATCTAGAAAGATCTTACTGTTGGCCACGGTCAAAGTACACATAGCTTTAAATGAAAGTTTCAGGGTGGGTATTTGAGAATGCTGGGGCTCCTGAAATGATTATCTGTTTGAGCAGGTGGTGTCCGTGAACTGGTCCTGAGGACATACTCCCCTGGTCTTTTAAGTCTGAGGTCAAACATTTCACAGACTCTGCCACACTAAGTGATTAACAAAACTAAGTTGTAGCTGGTAGACAGCTGGGTGCTTATTGCCTTGGAAGCCCTGGTGGTTTAGGCTTGTCTTTGATTATAGGAGCTGACCTTGGTCTCTATAAGAGTTGGGTAATCTGGGGGACTGGACAAACTGCAAATAGATTGCTGGAGTTTCCTGTTTTCATTCAGATGTGTACAAATTACCTCAACATGCCCTTTTTTTTCAGAAAACACTAAGGTCTGAAAGAAACTCTTGTTATATTGTTGCCACTTAGGTTTCACTGAGCCTGCATTATCTACTCACAGCTTTAATGACTTCCTGCTGAGAGAGGTTCTGTAGCAGTCTTGGCAGCAGGGCTAAGAATAGCATTAAATGCAAGGTTATCTAGGCATTACACTCACTGTAACATGCAATTAACTCTCCTCTTCCATTTTCATTACACAATTATTCATTAATGTCAATTTAATTTTATGCATTGTTCTACATGACCGAAGGCTGATTACGGGCCTTTTCACTCCAATATCCTAAGTTAACTGGTGCCAGCCGCACTCAGGGCTGCCTAATTGCAATTTAGCCCAGAAAATTCCTCCCATTTTTGCCCTCCAGTAATGGAACAACAGATCATGGCCAGGTAAAGATTTTAAGGTGGAAATAAAGCCCAAGCTACAAAACACTGAAGTTCAGAAAAGCCTTTTTTCTTTTTATTTAACAGAATAAAGGCTCTCTGGAAAAATTAAATGAAGCAAGGCTTGTCCCCTTTTGAAAAATACGATGCTTTTGTGAACTGTAGTTTAGTAATTTTAACATAACTACCAAAGTCAGAGCGTACCCCAGGTCCAAGAACCCTGCTGGACTCCGTTAGTTCAGTAACATCCTTATCATGCAAAGCTGTACTGTCCACACCTAGGAATTTTGAATGATAATGTGGAATCCGCAGGAACATTGGAGAATAGTTTCCATAGGTTTGATCGGAGTTTTTGACATTAATGAATAATTATTTGTTGCTGTTGTTTTAGAATATAAGCAGGTTGTAGGGTTCTGAAGTTAGTCTTTTTACAGCTGCAATGAACTGTTTTTTGAACAGCATCCCTCAGGAGGCAGAAATGAAAAGAATCCTGCTTCTCTCCAAAGCTTTCCCCACTACAGTCTTTCTACTTCAAATCAGAGTAAGTTCATTAGATATCCACCTTAAAACTGTAATGGTGATGTAGACTAAAAGTAATTCAGATCCTCATACATCCTTGTGTCCAAGTAATTCACATTATCGTTTAATCTGCACAAACAGCTCATCATTAGCTTTTCTAGTTTTATCAGCAGACAATTGTTGAAAATTAAGATTTAAAGAACTATTAAGCTTGGACTGTTCCCTGCTTTCTGTGGGTAGTTACTGTTGTTAAATCCAGGGGAAGATGAGTCTCTGGGATGATGAAATCTATTAAAAGTCAGGGAATAAGTCTGTCCCCGCTCACAATGGGTTACTAGGTCCATTTCACAGAAGGCTTCCGTGCCAGCTTCTTTGCAAACCACAGACAGTCAGAATTAAAAGACACATACTTTTAATAAGTGTATAGTGCCCAGGACTGAGAGTCAAGATTTCTCTTTCTAAAGCCACAAGAAAGCAAACATGGTACAAATAGGCAGTGCAGCAGCCCCCTTCTTGCCACTATGGGTAAAGCTGTGTCAGCATTTCCACTAGAAACCCCCTTTTTCAGGGGCTTTATAACTCAGCCATAAAAGTTAGTTCCAAACAAAAACTTGGCATACAAAGTTTCAGCCTTAAAGTGAACTTTTTTTTTTTCACAAATTGTCAAAGGAAAAAACCTTTGGCTATTTTTACTTTTTTTTTTTTTTTTTGAAGGCACAAAAATAGAAAACAGAAATGTACTGGTTGTGCGCTTTTTTGGAACTCTTACAAAAACATTTATAGGCCATTATGGGGCATGAATGTTCTTGGAGTACTACAGGTTTTCTAGACAGATGGTTTTATAAGACTCGCGTCATCAATGCTTGTGAGGTGACTTTTTAAAAAAGTATTCTCTGTTATATCTCTCTTCAGTCACATGGAACAGATCTGCCTTATAAATGGGTGTGACAGTTCTGATGTCACTCACAATAGTGAGTCGTTGTGGTCTATTAGCTCAATAATCCATGCTCTGAAGTATCCGTCAATATAAATTTGGCCAATAGACCGCAGAGACTGGGAAAAGCTTGCATAGTTCTTGGAGCAGCTGCAGTGTGTTCTAACATTCTCTAAATATGTAGGAAAACAATTGGGCCTGTGTATAAGTTTTCAAACTCCTTTGAAAACAATGGGCTAAGATCCCGCTCTGTGTAACTCTAGGGGAGAATGAAATAACTTTAAATAGCAGCACTCAAAACTTCATTAATGTGATTCAGCCAGAGTTGTGCAAGTTTGGTGATACAAACTGCCAATGGTAACAGAGTCACGCTTGTGGCTAACAGTGACTCACCCCATTGTTCAAAAATACAGATGAGGTCTGGGAAAACTTTGTGATGTTTTGACACCATATGGACTGTAGCGACTTGGTACAATGTGACGAGTTAAGGACAGTGGCAGTGAGTTAAAAATGAGGCCTACTCTTCGGAGCTTGTAATTATCTAAGAACATAATGAAAGAGTTTACATTATGATTATAATTACTTTTATTTGTGCTGAGGTTGCCTTTGTTAGGTTACATTAAGACCATAACCACTGAACTTACTCCCCCACCCAACTTTGATTTTACACTTAATTTATATGTTACTAATAGCTAACTTCTGTCTAAAGCCTTTTTGATTCATGCTCTGTTTGCTTTCCTTCTGTGAGGTTTATGGTCAAGGGACCTAATTTGCTGGTTTCGTTATAAACTGCATTTTGGACAAAATATGAACTAATGGGGTTGAATTTAGGCTCTCGACTTTGCCTCAAAAGTCAAACCATGGCTTTATAACAAAGAGGTATTTAGCGGTGTCATTGGAGCATTTAGCTTCCTGAAGTTCACATATGATTAGAAGTTAAATATCTAAAAATCCATTTATTTGCTTAATAACACTGCCAAATTGAACCCGTCTGTGGTTTGTGCATTAAAAAGCTACTAAAGGACTCTTTTGAGGTACTGTGTATGTGATTACTAACTTAATAAATTTCAACCAGCACCACTCAAATCAAATCATCATTCCTCATGGATTGTGCACCGAGTTCTCGTTTAGCAATGCCGAGTGTCAGGGGGATGTGCAGTTTCCTGTGCTTTCCTCTATGATCCCCCTGACCACAGTGTAGTTTTATCACATATTTGAGTCCAGGTCTGTCCCCCACTCCCCAGCCCCTGTTCTTTGATGGTGCAGGCTAATTTGCATATATGTGTATCCTGCAGCCCACAGCACAGAGCACACAGGAGATTGAGCCCTTCCTACATGGTGGCAGCCAACATCGATTGGGTGCTTTAAGACACACCAGGTCCTATTCTGAACATGTTACCTGAAAACACTACTAAAATCTTCCCAACAACCTAAAAAGATAGGTACCATCATATTCCCCATTTTACAGATAAGAAAACAGAGATATGCAAAGATATTAGTTCCCTGGCTAAGGTCACACACTAGCAAGGAACATGGGTGAATTCACATGAAGGCATCTGTTAACAAAGTCCAGCCTCTCAACCCCATGTTCTTCTGTTTCTCTAAATGTGCACTAAGTCACTCTGTGACAGAGTTCCTGTTTTTGTTTGTTTGTTTGTTTGTTTGAGACAGAGTCTCGCTTTGCTGCCCAGGCTGGAGTGCAGTGGCACGATCTTGGTTCACTGCAACCTCCACCTCCTGGGTTCAAGCGATTCTTCTGCCTCAGCCTCCTGAGTAGCTGGGACTACAGGCAGGCGCGTGCCACCACGCCTGATTAATTTTTTGTATTTTTAGTAGAGACGGGGTTTCACCATATTGACCAGGCTGCTCTCAAACTCCTGAGCTCGTGATCCACCCCACTCAGCCTCCCAAAGTGCTGGGATTAAAGGCATGAGCCACCGTGCCCAGCTGAGTTCCTGTTCTTAAAAAAATTAAAATCTATTTGAACTGATGATTAAAATCTAGATGAGCACTACGGTACACATGTGACACAGCTGTGTAATAAAGGACCACATGTGATTAAGAACTAAAGGTATGACGGGGTAACAGGTGCTAGAAGCATCTAAAATGGCAGCTATCAATGTATGTTAGCATGCTAACCTGGGAAGACTTCCTGGAGATGTCACTGTTTTTGAGATTTGAAGAATGTAAAGGCCTTGGATAAGTGGCAAGGAAGTGGGAGTTATTTCTGTTGTGGGGAAGAAGGACAGGAGGAGAGTGCTCATCCTGACAGCACAGTCGAGCCTGGGCAGAAGAATGGCAGGAGAAGTTGTCCAGGGAGGCGGGAGCCTTGAAAGCCAGGCTGAGAAATAGAAATATAACTCAAAGAAAAATCATGATGATCTAATTAAGTGTATGGCTTGGAAAATCATCTTTTTAAAGTTTGTTCAACAATCTAGGAAATGGAGTGTGTTCAGAAGAAGGGCCTTGCTGTTTAGCATGGGAAAGAGCTATATACACCCTCCCTTTGCAACATGACTGTCAGTCCCATGTCCTTGAGACTTCCTGGAGTGGAGAAGCTACTTCAGTCTGAGGTCTGCAAAGTCTAAAGATCAGGAGGATATGAGCAGCAATTCATCTATAGTTAGCAGGGGCTAGTCCCTGAGTTGACTTGGTTGGTAGTCCTAGATACTGGTGACATATGCATTTCTTGGATTCAGAACTCAGTCTCCCACATTGGATTCAGAGAATTCAGCTCAGTTCAGTGGTTCTTTTCCCTTCTCTTGCAAAGGAGTATTTAGCCAATCTCTTAGAATCTCTCATAAAATCTGATTTAAAAGGTATATGTGTTCCTAACACATCTAAAATCCCAAATTGACATCCATCTAATAACAAGGTAGCACATCATAAAACAGTCATCAGGATTCAACTGGGTGAACAGCATACTCTTAGAAAAAGATATCCATATTTGGAATTCCACTTCAGATACTCATATTTGGCTGAGTTCTGTCTGCCAAATCGGGGCCTACAGCAAAGTAGATTCTCAAAAATAGAGTCTCCTGGGGTGACAGGTGGTCCAGACCTAGGCTAGATTGGAGATCCTTGACATTTTAGGTGGAAGTTATCTCACTGTAGATTTTAAAATGCATTTTAGAGGCTACTGTTTAAAAGCATCATATCAGAAATGTTTTCACATGTTAAACATTTTTAAATTTGCTTTACAATGATAGAATTTAGTTTTAGAAGGAAGCACCCTTAATGAAGAACCCTTAAACCCAGAGAGAGTAAATGATTTGCCAACACCAAAACCATGCATTCAACCTAGATCTCCCGACTTACATTCTGGTGCTTTCACAAGCTCAATGTGCTCTTTCCTAATATATCTTTGAGACTGTTCAAATTATTAGGCTAATTAGAGAGAGTTCTTCTTGGTAAGGATAATTAGCAGAGAGGTACCAGCTTTGAACCAGAAATCCCAGGCTTCAGTCCAAACTCTCACTATCTGAAAGACCTACAGGAAAGCATTTAACTTTTCTGATCCTCAATTTCCTCATCTGTAAAATGTGTATAATAATAGTACCTAGTGCCCTGGGCTGTTAAGAGAATAAAAAAAGATAGTATACAGGAATGTTTTTAATGGACCATAAAGCACTCTGCAAATATAATTGTCAAAAAGGACAAAAGTATGATTTTAGAATGTGATAATGTTTGTATTGACATAGTTTATATCTGTATATCATTTCACTCCTCCCACTACTCCCTAAAGTACAAAACAAACAAGAAATTGGTTTTAGAACAAACTGCATTCCTGCCACTTTTTTTACTCTAAATTGAGTGCTATTGGAAGGTTACAAGGCACAAGAAATGGCACATTCTAAATCATTCCTGTTGAAATACATCAAAATGTTAACAGTGGTTGTTTCAGGGTAGTAGGAATGTGGGAAATCCTTAAAAAGTTTTCTTCTTTGTAGTTTCGCGATCATTGCTAATGAAAATGTATTAGTCTTATAATTAAATAAAAAGCATTTTAAAATAAATCTGTGGTACATGAGAAGATCTCCGTTTGACAGCAATAATGATTGCTACAGTTTATCCATTGCATATGGATATATGTAAAGTATCTGTGGCATATACTTTACATACATTGCTTTACTAGAGTTTTTTTTTAAATCTTGCATTAAGTATTATTGTTCCATTTATAGATGATAACCTGAGGCTCAGTGAGATTAAATCCCTTGCCCAGTGTTATGCAGCAAAATCCATGGATTCGCTCTGATTCCAGAGTCCATATTCTTCTTGCTGTGCCATGCTATGCTGTGGGATTGAGACTGGGACTTGGCATGTAACTCCTCTGCTCCCTCTAAGTGCCACGGTTATAGCAGATTGCTGAACGGAACTTTGCATAGTGGGCAGAGGCCTGGCTTCTCCTGGGTCAGGGGAGTTGGGCTCCAGTCCTGACTCTGTCCTTTAAAAACTGGGGGATGACCTCACATACATCCCTTCACTTTTCTGAAGCCTGTGATTTTTCATCAATAAAATGAAGGCCTTGGATTAAACAAATGGCTTTCAAACCAGCTTTAGCTGCAGATCTAACCCACTTTTTTTTTTTTTTTCCAAATGAATTTTAGTTGTCTGACCCAGGTGTTAGGGACTCCTCGACCTTTAATTTCTAGGAAAGCCAAGTGAAGCCTCGTCAGCCTCTACCTGGTGATAGTGCAATTCCCAGGACTGTCATCGTGTGGGCCCACTTCCACTGAGTATGGATCAACACTCACGCAAGGCCTTGTGTGTAGAAGGATTTACCAAATATTTTGAGAAGATGGCAAAATTTACAAGCAAATACATTAACATTTCTATCAGGTGCTGCTAGACGTTTTCTGTCTGTTTTAAAAACTTAGACTCTAGCCTCTGGTTGTTGCCCTTTCTGCCCTCATTCCTTCCCCCTTCTCCCTTCTTTTTCTCTCTGAACATCATGGATTCCTATGTTTTTCTTTTTATCCCCTCCCAACAAAATATCTACCTTGAAGAATTTGTGTGCTAGGTGTTATTATTATTATTACTTTTAACAACACGTCATTTGACGCTTCAATACATAGAGTGGATCAAGAGAGATGCTTCTGTTTGGAACTGCGGACGGAGCACACTCACTTTCTGAGGCGCCTAAGCACTCAGAGGAACCTGATGGAAACCACTGGGCGAGATCATCTTTAAGGTGGAACCCTGTCTGAGCTACTCCCTTCCTTGCCTCTTCCCAAAGACAATTGGCCACCTTCTCCTTTGAACCCAACTGTGCTCCAAGCAGACATCAGGCATAGTACCTAAAACGTGTTCACACATCTCTGTTTAAATCTCTCTCTCACTGAGTAGGCTGTTGAAGGGGAAGAGGGGTATGTTATTGATGATTTCTGTACACAAGGTATTTGCTAAGCAGGTGCATAATGACTGCTTGTGGATGATAGTTTATGACTGTGTGACCATTCGATTAAACAGATTATCTGCTAGAAAGAAGCCAGCTAAAAGTGATCATATAGACAAGAAAGAAAGCAAACCCACTGTATTATGCCTGAGGGAGAAACTGGAATGATGTCTTTGCTCTCTGTCCTCCTCTATACGTGTGATATCTGTAGCACCTAGTTTTACAAGGGGGTGGGAAGAAGTTCTGCTTGAAAGCTTCGTTTGTAAACTTTTTGTGATCAGCCCAGTTGGCCGTTTTAT
The DNA here is from genome assembly GCF_003255815.1 of Theropithecus gelada. NCBI lineage: Eukaryota > Metazoa > Chordata > Mammalia > Primates > Cercopithecidae > Theropithecus > Theropithecus gelada. Next base: position 115,509,613 of record NC_037668.1, read on the forward strand.
TTAGATCATCTTGTGAAAGACCATGTTTGGATTAGTGTTGGGCATAAGTAAATGGCAGTTCTTTATCCGTTCTGAAATGCTCAAATGGCTCACTGAGGTATCTGTGCAGCTGTTGTAGAACATGTAATGGCATTAGGCGCTGAGTTGGAGAGGAGTCTGGTGCCAGACATTTCTGGCAGCGACTGTAGTTGCAGCGCTTCTCCCGGTGAGGAAGCTATCATTAGTGGCAGTGCTAGGGGCTAGGCCCCTGAGTAGGCGACTTGCTGGAATAGAATACTGGATTTCTGCACAAGGAAGGAGGGAAATAAGTTTTGCTCTTGAGTCATAATAATTAATGATCACCCTTGAAATTCCACTTCAGTAGCTGGGAGTGAAGTGTTCATAACCCATAGTGATTTTACGTGTAACCTAGATGTTTTGTGTAGCCTCTTTTCCCTTCCCTTCCTCTCTCCCTTCCTTTCTCCCTTCCTCTCTCCTTTTCTCTACTGGTCAGATAATGTAAACGAGAGAGAACTTATGACAGTGGCTTGCTCTTACTGGCTTCTTGGGGGCATTAATGTCCTTTAGCTCTCATATTCTGGAAATTTGTGTGTGTGTGTGTGTGAGAGAGAGAGAGAGAGAGAGGAGAGTTCTTGTCACCTCATGTTGGTCACTGTCCTTATTCTTTTTGTAATGAAACTGACAGATAAGGAGAATTACTGTGGTTGTACCTCAGGGTAAATTACCAAGCTCCTTCCACCGATTAATAAGGAAACTCTCACATTTTTCTAATCACATGCACATACACTTTCTTTCTTTCTCTCATTTTCCACCTTCCCTGCACATAAACACATCTACAGAAGAAATAGGGTCACTAAGCCACAGCACAGTCATAGAGAAGCATGGGTAGTATTTCAGGCTGGCCATTCCAAAGGAAACTTTATAATTACATATTAGACTAAGTTTAGCTGTCAGTCAAGTATTGATGCATACAGAAATGTAAAGCTGTGGATGCATATGGAATTGCCCACAACACTTACCCATTAAAGATTAGAGGCTGCTCTAATTGTTCATACTGCTAAGGGATTTTTGGTTTAAAGACCAGCATTACACATATACATTTGTGAGGCTCAAGCGTGCAAGTTTCTGACCATTAGATTCAGTTCCTAACCATTAGATTCAGTTCTTATGGAAAAGCACTAAACCATCTTCCCTGTGAAAGCTGTACCATTATAAAGGATGTTGGCCAGACATTCTGTTATACATTCATTAATTTCTTCCATCCACAAACATTTCTTAAACACATTCATTAGGGTTTTAAAGTCTCAATAAATAACACCACACTTCCTTGTCTCATATTTAGGACTATTTCAAAGATAAATGCACAGTCAGAGATATGCAGATCAAAATGTCAACTTTACCAATAAAGCTGATTCGAGAAATGGCCATATAGACTTGCTAAGATAATCAGCACTCTCTGAATTAAATTTATCTCCCAACTCACTCATTACGCTTTCAGTACAGTGGAAAGAGAATACAGGTTCCTGAAGGCAGGGTGATTCCTTCCGATGTGTTCTGGGTTCATTCTGTCAAACCTGTCAATTAGAGAAGTTTCTCTTCTTCCAGGGAAGCCTGGGAGAGGAAGAGCAGTGAACAAAGGGCCACAGAGAAGCTTGGAGTATTGCATTCATAAACATTGCTATGTGGGAACATGAGAAGTGGAGGAATAAGTGTTCTTCCTAATAGCAGACAGTGGCAATACAAGAATGAATAGAACAGAGTCCCTGATAGAAAAGCCGCGTAAGCAGCATAAGGGCCTTAAAATATTTGTTTTAATACAATGTAGTGAAAGCTAACAAGATATAAAGGGCAGGTGGAGGGGTGCGCAGGTAGAGCCTACTGAGTAACCAAGCCTAGCTTGAAAGGCTAACTCTTCTTGCAGGCATATTATTTGACTCAGCACAACCTTTCATTTTCCACAACGCCGTGTTCCAACTGGATTTTACACATACTCATGATCAGACATGAGCAGTGTGAATCCTACAAGAGCACCAGGTGCAGTGACCAGGGTGGGATTAAAGGAATTATCCAAATGGTGGCTTCTCAAAGGGGTAGAGATATCAGTATTAGTATGACAGTAATGGAACATTCTCTGGTTGTCACCACCATTATAACCTAATTATTACCCAGTTAGCTCTGGATTCCTCAGACACTTGGTTTTTAGTTTTGGAATGATCTGAATCTTTTTGCTGCTCTTCCTGTTGGCCTGCTTTTTAATCATCTTGCTGTCAGAGGAGACCAAGGGGAATAGCCAATAATGAAACGTCAGTCAATTGACCATTGTAAATCTGAGACATTGTATTCTCATGGGAAGAGTATGGGATTTGAGGTCAGAGGATCTAAATTCAAATCCTGGCTCTACTCTTCAATTGGCTCTCAGATCTTGGGCATGTCTTCAAAACTTTGAGATTCTATAAAATGAGGATGCTAATAAGAATAGTGATACTTTATAAAAACTTACACTGATGGTGAAATCAGGTAGTGCATATGGTGGTACTCTGAAAAAATACATTGCTACCCAACATAAATTATTATCTGATGAGACATTTGGTGGACTTGTCAAGCTGAAACAGATGGCTAAAACATTGCAAAAATCTTTTATTTTTCCCTTTGTCTGTCATCCTACCTCCTCCCCAGATACTGAATTCTGTCCTTTCATTATATGCTCTACCCCACCTTCTGAGAGGCACATGTATCAGATGGTGATGAGGGCTGTATTGACATGATGCCTTTCAATCCAGTACCCTTCCCAGGCTGGTTTGCACACTGATGCTGTTGAACCAAGCAGACCCCATTTATAAAAGGGGACATTCAGTGTAGGACTTTGCAAGATAATACTGCTCACTGAGTCAGGCCTCTGTGAAAATTGCATCCACTCAGGCCAGCTCTGAATTTCTGTTTTTCTTACGGGTTGTTAAAAAAAAAAAAAGTGACCAAAGTGATATGAGAAAAAATTAAGAACAAGTAATATCCTACTCAGGTGAAAATAAGAATTCCAGATACCTCAAGCATCCAGATTGTGATAGAATACCTAGACAAAGCATCCCTTCTTAGGCTGACCTCATCCTCGCTTCTCCCCAACCCCTGAAAATAAAAAACACATCTGTTAGAAAAATAATTTCCTTGATTATGAACATGAATAAAGAAAAACTTAAAACTAAAAGGAATTGATAAAAAGAATTATAAAAATTCAACAGAATAAGAATATTTCAAACATAGGCATGCATGCCTTACACACAGATATTTCTAAAAATTATAGGGTTTTAGGCTGGGCATGGTGGCTTATGCCTATGATCTCAGCACTTTGGAAGGCCGAGGTGGGTGGATCACTTGAGGCCAGAGACCAGCCTGGCCAACATGACAAAACCCCATCTCTACTAAAAATATAAAAAAGTTAGCCGGGTGTAGTGGCACCTGCCTGTAATCCCAGCTACTTGGAGGCTTAAGCGTGAGGATCACTTGAACCTGTGAGGCAGAGGTTGCAATGGGCCAAGATCACGCCGCTGCACTCCAGTTTGGGTGACAGAGTGAGACTGCCTCAAACAATAAATAAATAAATAAAAATAAAAAGAAAAATTATAGGGTTTTAGACTGGAAGGGAGTTCAGGAGGCATCTGGTTAATTCAATTCAATTTACTCTAACAAACATGTCTTGAGCACCTTCTGCATGTCAAGCTTGAGGATGCAAAACTGAAAAGACATGGGATCTGCTCTCAGGAGGAACATACACACACATACACACACTTGCATCAGGATTACAGAATAAAGAATTCAGGGAGTGTACAGAAGAGAGAGCTCAGCTGTGTTAGGGGTTATAAAAGTCAGAAAGAGGCTGCAAGGGAGATAGAATTTGATCAGGATCTTGCAGGGTGAGTAGGTGTCTGCATAACCCCTTGGGAAAAGGTGGAGGAGGATCTTTGGAAAAGGAAAGAGCTGAGCTAAAGGAAAGAAGTGACAACCATAGGGAGCAGTCAGAAAATGACCAGTGATCCATTTATGTGAGGGGGCAATTCATGCGCAGGTTGGGAAGTGGAGCTGGGCTTTTAAACTCTGGGGAGTCTAAAAAGCAACATTAAATAGTGGTTAAGAACGTGAACATCTGGGTTCAGATTCTGACTCTGCTGTGGGATTTGCAG